>NC_092645.1:2391799-2691799 GCF_039555335.1 Amphiura filiformis
AACAAGGCCAAATTTGTAATTATAAGTAAAATATCAAGAAATAAAAGGCATGGATTTTTATTGCTCACTATAGTGCATTTAACTGAAATGTATCATATTAAATTAAAAACTTTTCCATTTTAAGGATTTTGGTGAGACAAAAATATAAATATGTTGAATGTTTCATCGAAATTTGTGTGTTACAGTTTAGGCCCTTCACGATTGATTTTGAGTTTACTGTTTTCCTTCCACATCCAAAAACGAGGGTTGCAAAATATCAAATTATTCGATTTTTATTTCACATTTTGTCTGTTAAATGACATTTTAATTACATTAATTTGCTACTTTCTTACTTTGACATCATGATGCTGAACAAACAAAGAACACCGGGCCCTGCATTATTATCAATGCATAAAATCATCCATAATTGCAATATAATTAAATCCGCTGTGCCAAATTGTACTGTTGATATGGCTGTGACAACTTATTTCAAAATAAAGGAAATAATAAGTAATTAATAATTAAAAATTTCCTTGTGCCTTTTTAGAAATCTTAAACAGTAAAGTAGTAAGAATTAATTGTGAAGGGCCTCATGAACTTTTCTGCCAGTTTAAACCAGGCAAAAACTGGCAAAAACAGGTTTTTGCCAGTTTTTGCCACTTGCCAGCAAAAAACGGAACCCTGGGATGTTCCCCTTCAGAAGTTGAGATTATTCTTCTCTTCTCTTCTCTTCTCTTCGCCCTTTCCTCTTTTAAAAAAAAAATCTGCACCTATGTGCTGAAAATGTCCTCTCCTCCTTCCTCTCTTCTCTTCTCATCCTTTGCATTTTGGTGTGTGGGGTGGGGAGGGGTCAATTCATTGTCCATGCATCATCCCTTCTTGTTCTTGTTCTCTTTGCCAAAAAGTGGGAGTGAATTGTGTGTTTTCTCTTCAATCATTTTGTTGAATGTAATTTTATGAATCAAATGATACAGGATAGGATAGATAATTACTTTGACTTCAATATGGTCCATATGATGAAGATGTGATTCTATCAACATGATCAATGCACTACATGCAACCAAGCATATCCAAGGATACTGTACACTTGACCAGAAGCCTACTGATGTGGCGTCATTGAGGTGATATAATTTTCTTTAACAGCCATGATATGCTGTAGAACTATTATTGTTACATGTGAAGCCCTAACCTACATAACTTTTTAAAGTCATAATTAATTAAAAAGGGTGGATTTTTGATCCCCCCTTTTTTATGGTCTAAAGTACAGTCCCCCTTCATGTCTAAAAAAAGAAACCAAAAATATACATCATTAACAGTGGCATAGATTTTGTTGACATTGGGGTTGGAGAAAATTTCTTGAAGTCCAGTGAATCCAGCACCTTTTGCTGACAAAATAGGTTTATGGTAAGAAGCCATATTATTGTGAAGCGCATAAAAATATTTATACCATATTGAAGCTAAACTGGTGAAATATAGGTACATACAAAAACTGGAATTAATTTGCACAAAGCACAAAAAAAATTAGCACTTTGCAGATTTTATGGACCACTCCCCATATCAAAAATATTGGGGAGTTTATCCCCCATCCCAGGATCTACCCTATGGTCATTAACCAACAACTAAGAAATTACCATTTAGATTGTATTGTGCCATTGGAGTCATAGTGTTACACCCAAATTGTAAAGTGCGCACATTTTGTTGATTCAGTAGCTTGAGATTACAAAATTGAATATTCATCATTCATGCCTTGGCAGCAGATGCAAAAATATTGAATGTACATGCCTTCTCGTACATTTACCCTGAATTTTACCCTCAAATTTTTTGCAGCCCCCTATTGATGACTGGATTTTTTTTGATCCTTCATATTTTCCAACCCCCACCAAGTATTTATGAACACTCCCTTAAAGGCACTGAACCGTTAATAACTTAAAATGGCCCTTGAAGCTGAAAGTTACAATTAGGTAGGGTGAATAATTACTAAAAACAGATGCCATGCAGATGAATCAAAGGGATCAAAACCCAAAATTTACTGTTTTTTGCTATACAATCAGATGGAATGATTTTAAAACAGCCTTTTTAGTTGGCCGATAAGATTTTAGGCTTTTTATTGCTCATGTTTTGACCATTCACGTTTGCTCTTTGGAAGTGTTCTTACTCCCAATACTCCTCAGACCCTCTCCCTCTGGAAAAGTCCTAGCTACGCTTCATGAAGGAAAGGGGGCTATGAACAAAGGGGATATCTTTTGCTGCATATTCAAGTCGACTTCCTCACGGTTCAGATTTATTTTCAAATAGTGGTATAATTAGCATATATATATCGTTAAATCACTTCCAGGATCACTCTGTGGTTCAGTTTTGGTTTTTGTACCAGGCGGCAGATGACATGATCGAGCCGGCAACTTATTGAAACCGCCCTGCCGTATGGCGATACAATATAGTCGGTTAGTTTTGTAAATTCGTTATCGAACTAACGGTTTTCGCTGTGTTATATTATTTATCAACATGAGGCCTATTTGTTTGTGATATTTCAAGCGTTTTAAAATTTCAAAATAATCCCATTCAATTACACGGTTGACGATGAAAAATTTACTGAATTTAGGGAATGCATGGCAGCCACCACCTGGGTCTTAACAGTAAGGCGACGAAAATAAAACCCTGTTTCCTATAGGCCCGACCGGTCCAAGAATTTACAGTGCTTAATTTTTGATTTAAGAAATGGAAATGCAGATCCCTGTGTGTTTTTATACATTTTTGTACATAAAGCGCAGATTCTGGTGTTTTGAATATCAGAAAATTTAGCAGGTGTAAAATTAAGGGATGGTGACATTTCCATTCTTAACGGCTTTTTTACTTTGTCACTGAAAATATATTTCAGTTAAAATCTACTGAAACCATATTGTCTTAGAAACGAGGTATTCTTGATGCATGCACCAGGGTGTAAAAGGTATTATCATCATCATCCCCACTTGAAGGTTCTGGCTCACTTGAATCTGAGCATAAATAAAAGCCTTTTCAATGTTCTTTACATCTTTATAGTTTTAGTTGTTATGCTGTTAATAACAACAAGCTGCATAATTCTACCCATTCAGGAATCTTCTTGCTTTAATTCCATCCAATCAGGTTCTTGCTTATTACATGTATGTTCAGTTGTTTTTGTTGATGTGTGTTCAGTAGTCAAGTCAGCAGAAACAAAAGCGAAACTATTAGGCCAACTCTGCTGTTATTCTATACCAATTGTAGTGGTCATTTGGTTCAGGTATGCTAATTAATTATATCAAAAAGAAATTCTTCAGTAAGGAGGATACCAATATTGAGAGGATTGAAACCAAAATCAACATCTATACGCACCATTCATAGTCCTTAGAGAAACTTCATAATAATGAAATCCAGCTCAATCAGCTACATTGTATATAAAGCAGGCAATTACGCCCATCACATCAAATTTCTCTTTCATTAGCTTTGTTCAGGTATTTTATGCTCCTAGTTTATAATATTTATGAATTCCCATTTCGATCTCAGCTGCTTATAACATTATTTCCAAAGATGCATCTCATTATTAATATTAATATTAGATGGGTATACATCATATTTTGCTAAAAGATTTAAATTAAAGTGATACAAAAAGCTACTTATGTGACTACCTGCTTTTTAAAAGTTGTTTAAGTGCAACTTGAATTTATTGTGGATTTGATCACATTTTACCAGCAATTGCTTTGTAATTTGAATATGCTTTCTTGGTTTAAGTTCCTAAATTACTTGCCTACTTATTGTTTGTTATTAATTATCTTAATCATCATTTGCTCGGTTTGATTAATTATTACTTTTGCTCGAATTGTCATTATTTGGCTTATTTGTCAATAACATGTAATTGGATTACAATGTAATGGAAGGCCTGCTCAGAGAACACCAGGTATTTTGATGAGGATGCAATTTCAGAATTTGGGACGTAATGGTCGTTTTGATGCAGGGGTGTACCCCCCCCTCAGGGTGAACAAATTCTCCTTTACTTTAAAACAAATAAGAAACCATTTTGATTCACCATTTTGGGAGTGTTATTAATTTTTTCAACCACCATATTTTATGGATTTCATTTACATGGCTGATTTTCCGAGGGCTGCAAATTTTGAAGCATGGACCTACTCCAATTTAGATCGAATTTTACTATTCTTTCTTTTTGCCATCTAGCATCACTGTACATTACATGTATATTTGCATTGTATGATATCACCATTAATAACACAGTATATGCAAGATAAAAGGAAATAATGGCCAGCTTGTCTGAAAGTTGGGAAATATTTTAACTATACAAGCGTAATAGAAGCCAATTATCTTTGGTGGATAATTTTACGCCTATTTCTGAAAAGAAGTGTTATAGTAAATAGTTTTTGGATATACAAATGTGATATGAAAGCATGCCTGCTTCAATAGTGAATCAGACTTTTTATACTTTATATTTTAATTGTACAATGGTACAAATACACTATTTGATTGACGATTTGCTGAGCATTTTCAGTACACAAATTTATCAAGCTACGAAAAGGTCAACATGGGGTCATCATAGATAATATTTTCATAGCTTATGTCCAAGAGCCAACTCTTCAGCTACTTGGTTTTTCCTGACACATATGATAGTAATGGAAAGAAAGCGACCAAATGTTCATCGTTTTTCGCAATTTAATTTTTTGAAAGCGATGGCGTAAACTTATCCATCACCCTCTTTCACAGGTCAACCTCTTACACTGGCACCAAAGCCATCACATACAATCACATGCATGACAGCCGCGCGATGAAATTAATGTGACCATTTACCGTAATTTGCACATAAGCGTGGGAAAGCTTATCCTATAGTATATTCCTTGATGAAACCCTTGAAATTTGCATGTTCTGAACAGATATTGGGAAAGCTGAATCTAGAACAAAAGATAATCATGTTATGGTCACTAAAATGACCCATAATGCTAGACAAAATGCGGTTGGAATGAAAAAATATATAAAATGTGCACCTTGTAATGGCCATATTTTTCGTTATTTTAGAGTGATTTAATAAGCGCTTTCTTGAGTGTACAAGTCTACTACTGAGCGCACTTGAACAAAATGTCAGAATTCAACATTGATTGGGGGAATGGGGGCTCATTATTTGCAATGTCGTACTAATTTCATTCCAACCCTTTTGTCCAGGGTTGCAGGCCAAAATCACCTGCTTCATGCAACACCAAGCACGCATAAACACACTGTTTATTATACACAACAAATTGATTATTATTTAGTAATTATTGCAGTATGGCTATCGATCAAATCCTTATACGATATTACAATTACTTAAAATTACTACAAAAGATTTCTTTATGCTATGATTACTAAGCCTGGAGATCATGATTGGCTGACACATTCTGATGAGATTCTGTTGATGATCTCAGTTCCTTGCCCAGGTTCCTTGATCCAAGATCCGGCAATGTCAAGATCCTGTTTATCCAAGGTAAACCCTGGTTTACCACAATCAAAGTTCGATGTCCTGATGACTATATGGTCTCACTATCCTAGCTGCTGTGCTTGTGTTTTCCAAATGGTCTTCTCATATGTTGACCATAAGCTCGTCTCTCGGAGATCTCTTCTGCCCGGGCTTTCTGCTCCACTTAAAACACACTAGTCCAGCAAAATACCACAGTTCCTTGATGGAATTTTTCAGTCTGCCGCTTCTTTGAGTTCATGTAATTGAGCACTATTGGCTCTACTGCCGACTCGACTGGCACTGGCTAACATAAGTTTCATAGAGTTCCCTCTGAGAATTTCAATCTCCCATCTTAATCATTTTCCAATATATCATTTCTTACTATTCTAGAATAATCTTCCCTAATTATAGCATATTACAGCATATTTATTTGTGTGTATAAATGTGACCCGCTCTGGCGAAACCTGCCATAAGTTGCACTCAGCCATTTTGAGATGCGGCGAGTCAAATTTGGGAAAGGCTAATGATTAAAATTGATATTTTTGAAATTTAACAGTTCTCGAAGTAAATTGTATAAATTTAATGATATATACTTTAAGTGTTGTGTAGCTGGGATGAAAAGTGTACTGCAAATTTTGACCTTTTGTATTGAAGATACAGATTTTCTTTTTAAACTAGGCAGAATTTGTGTGTATAACCTAGGAAGTAGTTTTTTTTAGTCAAGTGGATGAAATAATTTTTCTTTGCACGCATATATTCAAAGTTTTTTCTTTTAAAATCCATGCCCCCTGAAATTCTAATGGAGCACCCCTTATGATTGGTTTTCGTGTAACTTTCATGACTTCTAATATTGAGTCTCTTTGTATCATTACAGATCCATCACTTTCAGTGGAAGTAGTATTTGTTGTTGAGATGAATCAAATGAACAGGGATGTCTTCAGTATGACAATTAAAAGTAAGTGCACAATTATATATATATAGCCACTCAGTGGTTTCACAGCAGTGGCGTAACTAGGGTTGGTAGCAAGAAACAAAATTTCCAGGGCTAAGGATACATAATGGCGCCCCCCAATTCTTGAAACAATTGCGCGTGGAGCGTACTAAATTTTGGACAAATAAGGCCTACCACTAATTAAATTTGGTTACTAGAAGTTAAATATCGGTCTTAAAATGTTCTTTCAATTGATTTTGTGCTAAAAAATCGACTTTCATCGCTTGGAGGGGCGCAGAATTGATGCTGAATAGGTAAATTTGGCGCCCCTAAGGGTGGCGCCCGGGGCATATTGCCCCCCTGCCCCTAGTTACGCCACTGTTTCAAAGCCTATCCAATTTCTCTGAGAAAATTTAGAAACATGTGCTTATGGAAATTTGGTGAAAAATGAAAGCTATTCCCAGTGATCCCAGTGAAGTGTAAAAAATTTAAATCGTTTATAAATTCATAAAAGTAAAGGATATGTCATTAAAATTGTCATTGACAAAGCTGCGGCCCCATTCAAATACATGTAGGTAATTTCTCATTTAAATAGCTTGACTAAAAAGCTCTTCATAAATTGAAAACCCAATGTGCAATGGATTTATTTTTTCTCATTTTTTCAATCGATATGGACAAGTTTTTTTTGGGGGCAAGTTTGCCAGTATAATTATATCTGTTGCAAATGTTTAGTACAATGCTTTTTATGGGAAAGATTAATGGACTTATATTTTTCTTTTCAGTAATTAAATAAAGAGGGAGAAAAGTATAATGTGCATGATTTTTACTAACGGGCGGGAGAGCTTGAGTCAAAAGGAAAGGTCTAGACCGGGCAGTAGTAGTGTTAGTCGTTAAGGAAAGGTCGATCACCTGAGGTCTATCCTCCCGACAACGGGCTAGACCGAACAGTAGTAGTGTAGTCGTTAAGGAAAGGTCGATCACCTGAGGTCTATCCTCCCGACAACGGGCTAGATCGGGGAGTAGTAGTGTTAGTCGTTGAGGAAAGGTCGATCACCTGAGGTCTATCCTCCCGACAATGGGCTAGACCGGACAGTAGTGTAGATCGTTAAGGAAGGTCGATCACCTGAGGTCTATCCTCCGACAACGGGCTGAGACCGGGCAGTAGTAGTGTAATCGTTAAGGAAGGTTGATCACCTGAGTCTATCCTCCCGACAGCGGGCTAGACCGGGCAGTAGTGTAGTGTAGTCGTTAAGGGAAGGTCGATCACCTGAGGTCTATCCTCCCGACAACGGGCTAGACCGGGCAGTAGTAGTGTAGTCGTTAAGGAAAGGTCGATCACCTGAGGTCTATCCTCCCGACAACGGGTTAGACCGGGCAGTAGTAGTGTTAGTCGTTAAGGAAGGTCGACCACCTGAGGTCTATCCTCCCGACAACGGGCTGGACAGGGCAGTAGTAGTGTAGTCGTTATGGAAAGGTCGATCACCTGAGGTCTACCCTCCCGACAACGGGCTAGACCGGGCAGTAGTAGTGTAGTCGTTAAGGAAGGTCGATCACCTGAGGTCTATCCTCCCGACAACGGGCTAGACCGGGCAGTAGTAGTGTAGTCGTTAAGGAAAGGTCGATCACCTGGGGTCTATCCTCCCGACAACGGGCTAGACCGGGCAGTAGTAGTGTTATTCGTTAAGGAAAGGTCGATCACCTGAGGTCTATCCTCCCGACAACGGGCTAGACCGGGCAGTAGTAGTGTTATTCGTTAAGGTAGAGGTCGATCACCTGAGGTCTATCCTCCCGACAACGGGCTAGACCGGGCAGTAGTAGTGTAATCGTTAAGGAAAGGTCGATCACCTGAGGTCTATTCTCCCGACAACGGGCTAGACCGGGTCAGTAGTAGTGTTATTCGTTAAGGAAAGGTCGATCACCTGAGGTCTATCCTCCCGACAACGGGCTAGACCGGGCAGTAGTAGTGTTATTCGTTAAGGAAAGGTCGATCACCTGAGGTCTATCCTCCCGACAACGGGCTAGACCGGGCAGTAGTAGTGTAGTCGTTAAGGAAAGGTCGATCACCTGAGGTCTATTCTCCCGACAACGGGCTAGACCGGGCAGTAGTAGTGTAGTCGTTAAGGGAAGGTCGATCACCTGAGGTCTATCCTCCCGACAACGGGCTAGACCGGGCAGTAGTAGTGTAGTCGTTAAGGAAAGGTCGATCACCTGAGGTCTATCCTCCCGACAACGGGCTAGACCGGGCAGTAGTAGTGTAATCGTTAAGGAAAGGTCGATCACCTGAGGTCTATTCTCCCGACAACGGGCTAGACCGGGCAGTAGTGTAGTCGTTAAGGAAAGGGTGATCACCTGAGGTCTATCCTCGTTGGAAAGGAAATCCGACTATCCTCCCGACAGGAACCGGGCAGTAGTAGTGTAGTCGTTAAGGAAAGGTCGATCACCTGAGGTCTATCCTCCCGACAAGCGGGCTAGACCGGGCAGTAGTAGTGGTAGTCGTTAAGGAAAGGTCGATCACCTGAGGTCTATCCTCCCGACAACGGGCTAGACCGGGGCAGTAGTAGTGTAGTCGTTAAGGAAAGGTCGATCACCTGAGGTCTATCCTCCCGACAACGGGCTAGACCGGGCAGTGGTAGTGTAGTCGTTAAGGAAAGGTCGATCACCTGAGGTCTATCCTCCCGACAACGGGCTAGACCGGGCAGAGTAGTCGTTAAGGAAAGGTCGATCACCTGGAGGTCTATCCTCCCGACAACGGGTAGACCGGGCAGTAGTAGTGGTAGTCGTTAAGGAAAGGTCGATCACCTGAGGTCTATCCTCCGACGACAATCCTCCCGGGCTAGACCTGGGCACGTGGTAGTGTAGTCGTTAAGGAAAGGTCGATCACCTGAGGTCTATCCTCCCGACAACGGGCTGAGACCGGGCAGTAGTAGTAGTGTAGTCGTTAAGGAAAGGTCGATCACCTGAGGTCTATCCTCCCGACACTGGAAGCCGGGCTAGACCGGGCAGTAGTAGTGTAGTCGTTAAGGAAAGGTCGATCACCTGAGGTCTATCCTCCCGACAACAGGCTAGACCGGGCAGTACATGTAGTAGTGTAGTCGTTAAGGAAAGGTCGATCACCTGAGGTCTATCCTCCCGACAACGGGCTAGACCGGGCAGTAGTAGTGTTAGTCGTTAAGGAAGGTCGATCACCTGAGGTCTATCCTCCCGACACACTAGGCTAGACCGGGCAGTAGTAGTGTAGTCGGTAAGGGAAGGTCGATCACCTGAGGTCTATCCTCCGACAACGGGCTAGACAGCCGGGCAGTAGTAGTGTAATCGTTAAGGAAAGGTCGATCACCTGAGGTCTATCCTCCCGACAACGGGCTGAGACCGGGCAGTAGTAGTAGTGTTATTCGTTAAGGATCAAAGGTCGATCACCTGAGGTCTATCCTCCCCGACAACGGGCTAGACCGGGCAGTAGTAGTGTAGTCGTTAAGGAAAGGTCGATCACCTGAGGTCTATCCTCCCGACAACGGGCTAGACCGGACAGTAGTAGTGGAGTCGGTAAGGAAGGTCGATCACCTGAGGTCTATCCTCCCGACAACGGGCTAGACCGGGCAGTAGTAGTGTAGTCGTTAAGGAAAGGTCGCTCGCCCGACGTCTCTCTTCCCGACAACGGGCTAGACCGGGCAGTAGTAGTGTAGTCGTTAAGGAAAGGTCGATCACCTGAGGTCTATCCTCCCGACAACGGGCTGGACCGGGCAGTAGTAGTGTAGTCGTTAAGGAAAGGTCGATCACCTGAGGTCTATCCTCCCGACAACGGGCTAGACCGGGCAGTAGATGTAGTAGTGTAGACGTTAAGGGAAGGTCGATCACCTGAGGTCTATCCTCCCGACAACGGGCTAGACCGGGAGCGGGCTAGACCGGGCAGTAGTAGTGTAGTCGTTAAGGAAAGGTCGATCACCTGAGGTCTATCCTCCCGACAACGGGCTAGACCGGGCAGTAGTAGTGTAGTCGTTAAGGAAAGGTCGATCACCTGAGGTCTATCCTCCCGACAACGGGCTAGACCGGGCAGTAGTAGTGTAGTCGTTAAGGGAAGGTCGATCACCTGAGGTCTATCCTCCCGACAACGGGCTAGACCGGGCAGTAGTAGTGTAGTCGTTAAGTCGAAGGTCGATCACCTGAGGTCTATCCTCCGACAACGGGCTAGACCGGGCAGTAGTATCGGGCGGTAGTGTAGTCGTTAAGGAAAGGTCGATCACCTGAGGTCTATCCTCCCGACAACAGGCTAGACCGGGCAGTAGTAGTGTAGTCGTTAAGGAAAGGTCGATCACCTGAGGTCTATCCTCCCGACAACGGGCTAGACCGGGCAGTAGTAGTGTAGTCGTTAAGGAAAGGTCGATCACCTGAGGTCTATCCTCCCGACAACGGGCTAGACCGGGCAGTAGTAGTGTAGTCGTTAAGGAAAGGTCGATCACCTGAGGTCTATCCTCCCGACAACGGGCTAGACCGGGCAGTAGTAGTGTAGTCGTTAAGGAAAGGTCGATCACCTGAGGTCTATCCTCCCGACAGCAGGCTGAGACCGGGCAGTAGTAGTGTTAGTCGTTAAGGAAAGGTCGATCACCTGAGGTCTATCCTCCCGACAACGGGCTAGACCGGGCAGTAGTAGTAGTGTAGTCGTTAAGGAAAGGTCGATCACCTGAGGTCTATCCTCCCGACAACGGGCTAGACCGGGCAGTAGTAGTGTAGTCGTTAAGGAAAGGTCGATCACCTGAGGTCTATCCTCCCGACAACAGGCTAGACCGGGCAGTAGTAGTGTAGTCGTTAAGGAAAGGTCGATCACCTGAGGTCTATCCTCCCGACAACGGGCTAGACCGGGCAGTAGTAGTTTTAGTCGTTAAGGAAAGGTCGATCACCTGAGGTCTATCCTCCGACAACGGGCTAGACCGGGCAGTAGTAGTGTAGTCGTTAAGGAAAGGTCGATCACCTGAGGTCTATCCTCCCGACAACGGGCTAGACCGGGCAGTAGTAGTGTAGTCGTTAAGGAAAGGTCGATCACCTGAGGTCTATCCTCCCGACAACGGGCTAGACCGGGCAGTAGTAGTGTAGTCGTTAAGGAAAGGTCGATCACCTGAGGTCTATCCTCCCGACAACGGGCTAGACCGGGCAGTAGTAGTGTAGTCGTTAAGGAAAGGTCGATCACCTGAGGTCTATCCTCCCGACAACGGGCTAGACGGGGTAGTAGTGTGTAGTCGTTAAGGAAGGTCGATCACCTGAGGTCTATCCTCCGACAACCCGGGCTAGACGGGCAGTAGTAGTCGTTAAGGAAGTCGATCGGGCAGTAAGTGGTCGTTAAGGAAGGTCGATCACCTGAGGTCTATCCTCCCGACAACGGGCTGGACCGGGCAGTAGTAGTGTAGTCGTTAAGGAAAGGTCGATCACCTGAGGTCTATCCTCCCGACAACGGGCTAGACCGGGCAGTAGTAGTGTAGTCGTTAAGGAAAGGTCGATCACCTGAGGTCTATCCTCCCGACAACGGGCTAGACCGGAACAGTAGTAGTGTAGTCGTTAAGGAAAGGTCGATCACCTGAGGTCTATCCTCCCGACAACGGGCTAGACCGGGCAGTAGGCAGTGTAGTCGTTAAGGAAAGGTCGATCACCTGAGGTCTATCCTCCCGACGACGACGGGCTAGAGCTGGCAGTAGGCAGTGTAGTCGTTAAGGAAAGGTCGATCACCTGAGGTCTATCCTCCCGACAACGGGCTAGACCGGGCAGTAGTAGTGTAGTCGTTAAGGAAAGGTCGATCACCTGAGGTCTATCCTCGACAGCGGGCGACGGGCGTGGCTAGAACCGGGCGGGCAGACCGAGACAGTAGTAGTGTAGTCGTTAAGGAAAGGTCGATCACCTGAGGTCTATCCTCCCGACAACAGGCTAGACCGGGCAGTAGTAGTGTAGTGTTAGTCGTTAAGGAAAGGTCGATCACCTGAGGTCTATCCTCCCGACAACGGGCTAGACCGGGCAGTAGTAGTGTAGTCGTTAAGGGAAGGTCGATCACCTGAGGTCTATCCTCCCGACAACGGGCTAGACCGGGCAGTAGTAGTGTAGTCGTTAAGGAAAGGTCGATCACCTGAGGTCTATCCTCCCGACAACGGGCTAGACCGGGCAGTAGTAGTGTAGTCGTTAAGGAAAGGTCGATCACCTGAGGTCTATCCTCCCGACAACGGGCTAGACCGGGCAGTAGTAGTGTAGTCGTTAAGGAAAGGTCGATCACCTGAGGTCTATCCTCCCGACAACGGGCTAGACGGGCATGTAGTAGTAGTAGTGTAGTCAGTGTGAGTCGTTAAGGAAAGGTCGATCACCTGAGGTCTATCCTCCCGACAACGGGCTAGACCGGGCAGTAGTAGTGTAGTCGTTAAGGAAAGGTCGATCACCTGAGGTCTATCCTCCCGACAACGGGCTAGACCGGGCAGTAGTAGTGTAGTCGTTAAGGAAAGGTCGATCACCTGAGGTCTATCCTCCCGACAACGGGCTAGACCGGGCAGTAGTAGTGTAGTCGTTAAGGAAAGGTCGATCACCTGAGGTCTATCCTCCCGACAACAGGCTAGACCGGGCAGTAGTAGTGTAGTCGTTAAGGAAGGTCGATCACCTGAGGTCTATCCTCCCGACAACAGGCTAGACCGGGCAGTAGTAGTGTAGTCGTTAAGGAAAGGTCGATCACCTGAGGTCTATCCTCCCGACAACAGGCTAGACCGGGCAGTAGTAGTGTTAGTCGTTAAGGAAAGGTCGATCACCTGAGGTCTATCCTCCCGACAACAGGCTAGACCGGGCAGTAGTAGTGTAGTCGTTAAGGAAAGGTCGATCACCTGAGGTCTATCCTCCCGACAACGGGCTAGACCGGGCAGTAGTAGTGTAGTCGTTAAGGAAGGTCGATCACCTGAGGTCTATCCTCCCGACAACGGGCTAGACCGGGCAGTAGTAGTGTAGTCGTTAAGGAAAGGTCGATCACCTGAGGTCTATCCTCCCGACAACGGGCTAGACCGGGCAGTAGTAGTGTAGTCGTTAAGGAAAGGTCGATCACCTGAGGTCTATCCTCCCGACAACGGGCTGAGACCGGGCAGTAGTAGTGTAGTCGTTAAGGAAAGGTCGATCACCTGAGGTCTATCCTCCCGACAACGGGCTAGACCGGGCAGTAGTAGTGTAGTCGTTAAGGAAAGGTCGATCACCTGAGGTCTATCCTCCCGACAACGGGCTAGACCGGGCAGTAGTAGTGTAGTCGTTAAGGAAAGGTCGATCACCTGAGGTCTATCCTCCCGACAACGGGCTAGACCGGGCAGTAGTAGTGTTAGTCGTTAAGGAAAGGTCGGTCACCTGAGGTCTATCCTCCCGACAACGGGCTAGACCGGGCAGTAGTAGTGTTGAGTCGTTAAGGAAAGGTCGATCACCTGAGGTCTATCCTCCAGAGAATGGGCTAGACCAGGCATAATGCCACAGCGTAATGTAATGAAATATATTTAATGTAAGAAAATATTAGGAATATCTATGGCTGTCAGACCAGTTATGAAACAACTGCCATTGGTATGTACATGTATCACCAAACCAATGCTGTCTGTGGTGAGGAAAATTAGTGGGTGGGCGTTAAATTTGTTTACTTTTACGCAATGTACTTATATGGTTTAGAAGATCTCGTTTTTTGGCAAACTTTTTCATCAACTGTTTTTTAGGTATAATGGTAAGTTAGTTGCATATTGCAGCAAATCTAATTGCTTTCAGCATGGTTCCTGATAACAAGTCAATATAATTGAAAACGACAGTAATTGGTAGAGAAACAATACAATAATTTAATGTTGTGCAGGTTCTTGATAGCCTTGTGTTGCAGCTTGTTTTACATATGTAGGTGGTGCATTGGGAAACCCTCAAATCTACTTCTTCTGCTTCTAACATTTTTTCATCAAACCCACTTTCAAAATGCTACTAGTGTCAGACCAATCCATACTCGTAATCAGTCTATTATGAGACTGAATATACGTCATTTAATTTCTCTCTCTGTAAATATCACCCTTAAGGTTACTCTAACCCTAACCCACTTACCTAACCCACTAACCTAACCCACTAACCCTAACCCACTAACCCTTACCCCTAACCCTAACCCACTAACCCTAACCCACTAACCCTAACCCACTACCCCTAACCCACTAACCCTAACCCACTAACCCTAACCCACTAACCCTAACCCACTAACCCTAATCCACTAACCATAACCCACCAACCCTAACCGTAATATAACATTGACAAAGAGTAACCTTAATGTATTGCCCAACTGCCCAACCTTAACGTAAAATAGGGAGCTATTTACTGCCGCATATTCAGTCTCGTATACACTGATTATGAGTATGGATTGGTCTGACACTAGTAGCATTTTGAAAGTGGGTTTGATGAAAAAATGTTAGAAGCAGAAGAAGTAGATTTTAGGGTTTCCCATTATGTCAGGCCAGTTATGAATCTTACTGCCACTGGTATTTGTCACCAACCCAGTGTTGCCTGTGGTGAAGGAAATATCATTATTGTTTTTGGTTTATCATCAGGATAGTTATCATCTAATTCTCATCGTCGGATCATTATCATGTATCATCATTATTCCATGTCAAGGCATTCTGATGTCTTCTTCCAATAACCCAATTTGTCTGGTAGCGTACCTTATTTGGTCGATATCAAGAACCAGGATGGATTAATCCAGACAGGTGTGTTGTTGAAAATGGTAGAGATACTGTCTCGTGTCACAGACATGGGAAACTCATAGACTAACCTAACCTGGAATAGCCGTGTAGTAGGATAGCATCAGGCGAATTGAACTACATGTGAACTGAGTTCACACAGTCAGGATACTCCTGTGTTGATGGCTTGTGGCTCACCCTAATGTACTTGCGGTTCGCATAGATGCGCAGCTTGCACTTTGCACTCGCGCCTCACAGACCAAGCCAAACTGAGCCTCTGTCAAAGGCTTGGTAGGGATATGATAGGGGTACCTGATCAGGATGCTGGAATCTAGTTGGTAGTCCCACATTTGAGACCTACATTTACAGGAATGTTACTGCTGGGGGGGGTCTCAACTTTGGGTTGGTTAGGGATGAGCGACTGAAACTTCAAAAAGTACCCGACCGCAAACTAAATGACTTGAAATTCTACCAATTTTTTATAAATTTTCGCAAATTTGTGTAAAGAAAAATTTGCACTTTTTGAGAAAATTTTGAAGAAAAAAACACCCTTTCAAATTTTCATGAAATTCTGGCCATCAATAAACCAAAATGGCAGAAAATCCACCCAAGTCTAAATGGCTGAAAATGTACCCCCAATCTGCCGCCCATCCCCATACCCTCATTTCCAATAAGACCCTCCCCCTCGGTTTTTGCTGTTCAAATGGGTCATGTTTTTCATAGAAAAACGACTCGGTGCCAAAAATATAAAAATTCTCGCCGGGCAGCCGGACTTGATGACCAAGCACTACGTCGGGCAGCGGACTTGATGACCAATGAAGATGGTGGGATCTAGAGGGGTGCCCCCCACACTAGAGGAATACATATACAGGGATGTGCTATCCAAATGGGTGTCTTGTTACAACCTTGACAAGGATCCATTAAAAACAACTATTTAATCAATTCCATTCTTATCACATAGCTTTTTTGTTGTATTTCAAATTTTTATCCTATTTTGTTTTTAATTGTGTATTTTGTGTACATTTTAAATATTTATGATTTTTATGCCTCCACCATGAGGCATACTGTTTTACAATGTCCGTCCTTCTGTGCTTCTGTGCTTACGTCCGGATGCCATATCTCAGAGCACGGATGGGCGGATTGACTTCAGATTTTCAGGATAGGTGGGTCATGGTTAAAAACTCTGGCTACGTTTTTTTGGGTGAAGTTCAAGGTCATATACTGAGGTAAAAAGTCATTTGAGGTCAGGGGCTCATTTTCTTATTTACCTCTTCTCGGAGACTAGGGTCACATGTTCCTCAAACTTGGTGGGTGGGTGCATCTTGACAAGTTTGTATTGGTTAGTGGGTCAAGGTCACCTGAGGTCATGCAGGGGTCATTTGAGGTCAAATTAGCAAAAACTGTCATGTGGCCATGAAACTTGTTAGGTACAGTCAACATTTAGAGCCGAATTTTGGAAGGACATTTTGGGGTCACCCAGGGGTCATCTAAGGTCAAATTAGTAAAACTGTCGTATGGGAATGTAACTTGGTGGGTACAGCCAACATTTAGAGCCTAATTTTTGGACTGCTTGTGCTTGTGATAATTTTGGGGTCATCCAGGGTCATCCAGGGGTCCTCTGAGGTCAAATTAGTAAAGACTGTCGTATGTGCATGAAATTTGGTGGGTACAGTCAATATATAGAGCCAAATTTTTGGAAGGTCATTTCGGGGGTAAGACTGTATGTCTGTCAGGCCAGTTATGAAACAAACTGCCATTGGTATTTATCACCAAGCCAATGCTGTCTGTGGTGAGGAAAATTAGTGGGTGGGCGTTAAATTTGTTTACTTTTACGCAATGTACCTATATGGTTTAGAAGATCCACGTTTTGGTAAACTTTACTCAGTTTACTGTATGGATCACAACAACCCAAGGCCTAAAGCATTTCATTAAATTCAATACCTAAGATTATTCCAAATAAGCTGTTCTTTAAACAGCTTGGGAATATATGGTTATTGATGATAAAGATCCTAAAATCGGTGATTGTGCCTAAAATATAGGTATGGATCGCAACAACCCAAGGCCTAAAGCATTTCATTAAATTCAATACCTAAGATTATTCCAAATAAGCTGTTCTTTAAACAGCTTGGGAATACATAGTTATTGATGATGAAGATTCCCTAAAATCATTGCTTGTGCTTGTGCTTGTGATAATTTTGGGGTCATCCAGGGTCATCAGGGGTCATCTGAGGTCAAATTAGTAAAACTGTCGTATGTGCATGAAATTTGGTGGGTACAGTCAATATATAAAGCCAAATTTTTGGAAGGTCATTTCGGGGTCATCCGAGGTCATCCAGGGGTCATCTGAGGTCAAATTAGTAAAAACTGTCACCCAGCTTTGTATCAACTTGTGAGTATGTGCCACATCACTCTCTTTGGTGGAGAGCATCACGGTCGACGCTTTGCGTCGAAAACCGCTGACATCCGAGAACCCCGGTCCATCCAGTTCGTCTTATAAGTATGTTACAGTGGGAGGGTCTGCTTCTAAAAGGAAATTGATAGTAGACGGCAAATTCAAGGGTGGAGCCGGTAGGCGTGGGTGCTAGGTCCCTCCAGGCTCCCCTCTCGACCATTCAAGGGTGGAGCCGCTGGGATATGTATGTCTGTCAGGCCAGTTATGAAACAAACTGCCATTGGTATTTATCACCAAGCCAATGCTGTCTGTGGTGAGGAAAATTAGTGGGTGGGCGTTAAATTTGTTTACTTTTACGCAATGTACCTATATGGTTTAGAAGATCCACGTTTTGGTAAACTTTACTCAGTTTACTGTCTTAAGAAAATATTACCACAAGGTAAGACTTTGTCTGTCAGGCCAGTTATGAAACAACTGCCATTGGTAGGCCTATTTATCACCAAGCCAATGCTGTCTGTGGTGAGGAAAATTAGTGGGTGGGCGTTAAATTCTTTTACTTTTACGCAATGTACTTAAATAATTAGGCCTAACTGATTGAACACGACAATCATGATATACGATTACGATTAAAAATACAGTCAATTCAAATCGCGTAAACTATGTTTGTTCACTTACACATATATATGGATTTAGGCATGTATAGTATGTACTTCATGATGTAATTTTAAAATATTTTGATTGAATGAAGATGATATTTCATTAGTAATTTAAACTATTATATTATTAACTCATACCTAATCTATGACAAAAAAATTGTAAATGCCAATAATATTATATACACATCTTAAATTCTCGAGTGAGACGGTGAATGCCCTCTAATTCAGTTCAATACAAAATGTCTCATAAGAATAATTTAAAAATCGTTATCATGGACTTCTTAAGCAGTCAAGTTATCTCAATTGTTAAGGCATTCTACTATGGTGCGAGAGGTTGCTGGTTCGAACCCTGGCAGTGCCTAGTATGCTCTCGTGGAAAAAATTGAGTTAGCTTGAGATTCCCCTGGACAAGGAACTTACTGCTAATTGTCTCACTATATATCACTGCGCTTTTAAAAAAAATTTGGAAATGCCTACTTGTGTATCAACATGCACTTACACCTAAATTGTTTCCCCCAAATTTGATTAACGGAATACTGCGATTTCCCAAAAATTCTTGAAAAGTATTTTTGTGCATGGATGATAACTGGTACACACACACACATGACTAACTAATGTCGTGGGGCGCGCCTGTGTGTGTTAAGTTAATCATCTGTGTACATTAATCCTTTTCCTGAATTTTGGGAAATTACTATTTTCCCTAATTAGAAACAATAAGTAAATGCAATGATTTAAAAGGAACCCAATCTAGTTACGTTACCAATTTTTAAATCATTCTTATGAGATGTATCAATTATATAGCATAATTCTGCAAATCTTTCATATTTGAAAAAAATCTACACAGTTTTGGGTTACAACATTCAAAATGCATTGCACATAATGAACTTTACAGTATTGATATTTCAGCACTGCCTGAACCATTGTAGGTGACATTTCCATGCAAAACCCCATTATTCTGCATTGCCCCTTGGCCTGCCAAAATCACTTGCCCCCCCCCCCCCCCCTTGGCCTGCCTTAGAATCTTTGCCTCCCCCTTGAACATGCCAAATTTTTGGGACCCCAATTTACAAACCTTAAATGGTCTAGAGTGTAGCGAGCAGGAAAATTTGCATATTAAAGCATTTCTGTAGTGTTTTCCCAAGCCTTGGGAAAAAATTGCTTATCCCCCTCATCTTGTCAAAAATTGCTTGTCCCCCCTTTCAGCTCGCCAAAAATTTCTCCCCCCCAATTTTACCCTCTCTCAGGGCTCATAATTATTGCACAGCCCCTTACATGTACATCATATGGCTAACATTCAGTGCTAAATTTCATTTCAAGAATTAATGTTAATTCTGTTATGTAACCTTGCAAAAACAATTTTGGATTAAAAGAAACAGGTGATTTTTGGATGAATATTGATATTTGTCAGCTAACATAATTACCTAAGTATATAAAACACATATTACTCAAATGTTTTGATATTTTCATTTTTATTTATCAAACATGGACTGCTTTTCATTTTCTATGGGAATTTACGTACAGCATTATTCTGCAATGCTCTTTTCATCATTCCGCAATGTGACCTAGTGCTGGAAAATTTGGCATAATGAGACAATGCCCATGATTTTTTCAAATGGATACTGATAGTTGTTAGTTTACATCCTAAGCTTTACAGTAAGTGGCATATTTAATATCACAGATTACTAAACTCACAATTTGCCAAAAATGTTTCAGTGAAGAAAATACTGCTCCTGTGCGCATTGTGGTTTTGCAATAAACATCCCGTAAGTTCTTCCATAAATATTTGGGTTTAAAACAAAAGCAGTTCTCGAAAGAAATGGTGCACCGTTAATTAGCGAGTATTATATAGCACTTAAATGCTACATCACGCTACTAGGGAAATCAGCACCAGAGTACTAGGTACCACTAATTAGTTGAATTAGCTAAAATGCTATAATTGGTGTTATTAGCGCTGAAATGCTACATCCGGCTAATTAGCACTAGGTAAAGATAATTAGTGTTATTAGCGCTAAAATGCTACATCACGCTAATTAGCACTAGGTAATGATAATTAGTGTTATTAGCGCTAAAACGCTACATCACGCTAATTAGCACCAGGTACCGATAATTGTCATTATTAGCGCTAAACGCTACATCACTGTAATTAGCACTAGGTACCGATAATTGGTGTTATTAGCGCTAAACCGCTACATCACACTAATTTGCACTAAGTAAAGATAATTAGTGTTACTAGCTCTAAAATGCTACATAATGGTAATGAGCACTAGATACCAATAATTGGCGTTATTAGCACTAGCACTAGGTACCGATAATTGGTGTTAACTTATTAGGGCTAAAACACTAATTAGCTCTAGGTACTGATAATCATGCTAAATTAGCGCTAATAGTGCTAAATAACACCATTGCTAATTAGTGAGTGTGTGCTAATTATCGCTCATTGACACTGTTAGCATTCGCGCTGGTGCTATCTACACTTAAAGATGTTGAAAGGAAACATTTTGTTGACTTTTTTGAATACTTTTACACCATTCGATGGTGATTCTACATGCCCCATTCTTTAAAAAAACATAATAAAACCTATGTCATTTACTTTTAATGTAAGAATTTGCGAAATAAACATATTAATTATACTTGGGAAATAGGTTAATATAATTCAGGTTGGTCATATACTGCCAAATTCTAGTAAATTAATTTACTGCCTTTGGCGTAAATACTGAGTAATACCAACATTTACCACCGAGATGCCACTTAAGGCCACTCAAGGAGCATAGTGTGCTGTGGTTTGGAGAGTCATGTACACTGGTGCTGCAGACGAGCAATATCTGGACATGTAAAACCCGGATGTAACAGTTGCAAGCCTTTTCGTAAAGAGCAGGGGATCGGCCAAGGCCTGTTGTCTGTCACACTCAGCATTGAGGTCAACTAGCGCTGCCCTTAGGGGCTTGGTATCATATCGACCCATGGTGCGATTCCTAAAATCACTGTTTGTGCCTAAAACATTGTTATGGATTGCAACAACCCAAGGCCTAAAGCATTTAATTAAATTCAATACCTAAGATTATTCCAAATAAGCTGTTCTTTAAACAGCTTGGGAATACATAGTTATTGATGATGAAGATTCCCTAAAATCACTGCTTGTGCCTAAAACATTGTTATGGATTGCAACAACCCAAGGCCTAAAACATTTCATTAAATTCAATACCTAAGATTATTCCAAATAAGCTGTTCTTTAAACAGCTTGAGAATACATGGTTATTGATGATGAAGATTCCCTAAAATCACTGCTTGTGCCTAAAACATTGTTATGGATTTTGCAACAACCCAAGGCCTAAAACATTTCATTAAATTCAATACCTAAGATTATTCCAAATAAGCTGTTCTTTAAACAGCTTGGGAATACATGGTTATTGATGATGAAGATTCCATAAAATCACTGCTTGTGCCTAAAACATTGTTATGGATTGCAACAACCCAAGGCCTAAAACATTTCATTAAATTCAATACCTAAGATTATTCCAAATAAGCCGTTCTTTAAGCAGCTTGGGAATTCATGGTAATTGATGATGAAGATGCCCTAAAATCACTTCTTGTGCCTAAAACATTGTTATGGATCGCAACAATCAAAAGCATTTCATTCAATTCAATACCTAAGATTATTCCAAATAAGCTATTCTTTAGGCATTCGATTATGGTGCGAGAGATTGCGGGTTCGAAACCTGGTGGTGCTCTCGTGGAAAAATTGAGTTAAGCTTGAAATTCCCTGGACAAGGAACTTACTGCTAATTGTCTCGTTGTATCCCGTACGAAACTTGGGGAGGTGTCTGCTCTTGTAGCGCAAAGTGCCTGATTTGTTTTAATGGTTTATGGAATGATGTGGGGCCGTAGTGGTCAGCGACAAGCTGTAAAGTATGCTGAGGCTTGTGGATCAACGTCTAGGCGTTGTGCCTGTGCGTAGTGCACTATAAATCACTGCGCTTTTTTTAAGCAGCTTGGGAATACATGGTTATTGATGATGAATATATGCTACAGCTGTAAACTTCAGAATATGAAAGTACACTTACCACCTGATGCTTTCTATGAAAGTACACTTACCACCTGATGCTTTCTATGAAAGTACACTTACCACCTGATGCTTTCTATGAAAGTACACTTACCACCTGATGCTTTCTATGAAAGTACACTTACCACCTCATGCTTTCTATGAAAGTACACTTACCACCTGATGCTTTCTATGAAAGTACACTTACCACCTGATGCTTTCTATGAAAGTACACTTACCACCTCATGCTTTCTGTGAAAGTACACTTACCACCTCATGCTTTCTATGAAAGTACACTTACCACCTCATGCTTTCTATGAAAGTACACTTACCACCTCATGCTTTCTATGAAAGTACACTTACCACCTCATGCTTTCTAACACTGCTGTTGCTTAGTATACTATGTAGGCGTAATATGCTAGGTCCAGCTCTTTGGGCTGGACTCATATGCTACATGCTTGCCAAGTCCTTAACGGTGCCCGGTGGAATTAAAACTGCATGCTCTCTATAATACTGATATTTACTTGAAACAAAAAAGTTGCACAAGTACACAACTTTAAGGTTATACTGGGTTTTCAATGGGGTCTATCCTCTAATGCAAATGATGGAGCTTGTGCATAAGATGTTTGTGAGTCCCCTTGTCTAATGCTTTTGTGAAATCCAACACAGCTACAATGATGGTTTTCTTGCTGGCGTTTGAAGCATTAATGTTTGTGAGCAGTTTTTCGTCATAATTAACGGAGATGCGAGAGAAGTTCAATACAGCTACACAATTAGTGGAGATGACACAAGTTTAGTATTCCATGAGGCAGAGAGACGTTGATATGAGGAGTGTGTTCTCCTTTGTGACCACACTTTGAATTTGCTGATTCAGAATTTTGCAATGGCATTATGCACTGGATGCACTGTTGGAGTTTGTTCCATCTGATGTCCATTTTTGGTTCTTTCCCAGCCCAGCTATCTACCTTGTTGTGCCATGGTTAACTTTGTTGTGGAGTCTAATAACTTTCTGGAAACTTGCTTCATTTTCTGTATATTTCCATGCCAGGTCTGTCTTCTAAATAGCTTTCTTAGGCCCCCAAAAAGTTTGCATATATGCAAATTAGGAAATTAGGGTGTTTAGAAAAGTTTATCCTATAATTGTACCTTATAATTATTCACATTGTTGTTGCATTGAGGTAACTGAACTGTCAATTCATAGAAATGAGACTTCTACCACATAAAATTCATTCGGATTTAAAAAAAAAAAAATCACTGCACCATTAGCTCAGTTGGTAGAGCACCAGCTTCATTCAAAACTGGTGGTCCTAGGTTCAAATCCTGGCTGGTCAGTGGATTTTTTTGGTACAATCTGAATGGATTAAAAGTATAGTAGAAATCTTATTTCCATAAAATGGCATAGTTCAGTATACTCCATCACAACAACCATAGCTCAAAAGTTGTGGAGTGTAGACCTTGCCACAGGTTTCCAGACTATTTACCCAGCATCCATGGTCTTTTTAGCTGTCACACGTCTTTTCAAGTGATGTGTGTGCACGTTCATTGATAGACATTATGTAACCCTATTGACTGAATGATTTATTGCAGTCAGCTTCCCAAATGCAAACATTTGTACGCCATTTTACAAGTATATTATTGCTAAATTATGTTTTACAAGTCTTATACGTTTTAAACATTCCATCTTCCAATTCGAAGATTCATCAGTAATAACAAAGTAGTGGTATGCATTGTATGTCAGATGGGGAGGCAAATTCTCAGTAAAATTCACGTTTTTTCTCTGAAGAGTCATCAAAACATTTGGATTTCAGAACTTTTCATTGATCTGTTTACTATCTAGGCAAACCCTGTATATCAGTTGATAAATTCAATATTGGATAGCATAGCATTATTAAGTCCTCTATTTTTATCAAAATTTCTGTGAAGTAGAGAGGATCTAATTCACTTTTTGCTCCAAAATTCATAATGCAATAGTGTTTCAAAGAGATGGTTGTACAATTTAATCATTACTACATTTAATAATTTATTTTGAAGGGTACCCAAATAAAAGCACTAATCTTAAGGGCTCCCAGTGAACAATAGGAGACTAATTATGACAGTTAGGGGTAAACACCCTACTCTTTGTAAACTGACTGCTTATAGGCCTGTATGATACATACTTTTATCTTTCCTTAGTTAACATACTCAAGACAGCACTGTGCAATAGGTTTCATTTAAAAACTTTTTGTCACCATTAACATCACAAATAATTGAACAATGTTATTGATTGCTGAAAAATATGTCAAAAACAATGGTCTTTGTTGCATAGAAATACTACAAGAAAAAAAAAAAAAAAAAAAGAAAAAAAAAAAAAAAAAAAAAAAAAAAAAAAAAAGAAAAGAAAAGAAAAGAAAAGAAAAAAAAAAAAAAAAAAAAGAAAAGAAAGAAAAATCAAAAAAAAAAATATGTAAAAATATTCTGTGAGGCAAATTCTCCAAACCCTTATCATAGTTATTATTGTCATGCAGAAGTTAATGTTCAATGTTGCTTTTGGATCAGGCACATGCAGCTTTATGATGGATATACATGATTTAAAGTGCTTTCAAAATTAAATGATTCAAATCGTCCATAAAAATAATGCCAAAAGTCACACAATATTTTTACTCATTTTTCCATATTTACCATTTTTGTCTTGATGTGGCAGTGCGTCAATGCATTGAGACAGTTGCTTTGCACTTGCACCTATTCGGCGTCTTTAAGCATGTGCATGTCTATGCCAGTGCTTTGACCGAACACTAGCGATTTGAAGCCGTGCTCAATGAAATATGCACTGAAGTCACTGCCACATCAGGGTGAAAAATTATATAGATGTTATGAAAAAATATTCCTTATAATATTTGAATATTCTTACCATAAGTGAGGAAAATAAATATAAGTAGGAAGCTTGCATTTGATTTGTGCAGATACTGACAATTGGCCTCACATGGAAATATATGTATCAAAAGACACATTTGTTGTCAAACATGTTGCACCTTTCTCAGGCCATGATCTTGTGCAGCAACATTTGTCCATCTTTAATTAACTGGTGAATAAAAAGCAATAATGACAAAAATACAACAAAGAAGCAGTTGGTGACTTTATGTGAATGGTGAAGTGTTGATAGGAATTACCATTGTGAATGGATAGCAGTGACTCAATGAAGCCATTGCATATAGCCACGTATAAAGGGCAGCATGATTTGTAGCTGAAACTTGTGAAATATCCTAATTGGGATATCATTCTTGACAGGAGAGACACTGTGGTGTAGTAATCAATGGAGAAAATGGACTGACTGGCATGATAGCCAATAATACTAACAATCAAGTGTACCACCAGTACAATTGGAGTGAAAACTTATAAATCCTGAAGACTATTATGATGATGAATTGAGTTTCACCCACAATGAATTAAAACACTCACTGAACTGAAAAACATTTTGATAACGGAATAGCAGCATTTCATCACCGTTTTCATTGGCAAGATTGTTCAAATTGGAGTGAACTTACGCTGAACTGAAAAACATGCTGATACCACAGAATAACACTATGTTCATCACTGTTTTCATTGGCAACTTACAGTCTCAACAAGATCTTGAGATTTCAACTGATAGCATGGAGAAGCAGGCGAAGGGCGGAGCCAGTTATAGCAGCACTCGAAAGATTCGGCAATATATTGATTTATTGCCTGGAGTTCTGCACACCTTAATTTCTTCAATCATCTGCCAAAGACTTTAGAACATCACTGGAACTTTAGAACATCACTGGAACTTGGAACCTTTCATCATCATTCACCATTCACTATTTCTAAAACGATGTACACCAAACTCCTTCACACCAAACATTGAATTCCTTGTATATACTTGTTCCTCATTCAAATTCATATCAAGGAAGATGAGGTAACCATGGTAATCTTTAAACATGATTTCCAAATCTTTAAAAGTTGTTATTGTCATAATTGTTTAATGCTGCTTCTGCACCAATCACATGTAGTTTTATGATGGGTAAACCCTGGAGTATACAATAAGCACTGATGCTTTATAGACTGCCAAACTTCTCAGCCTGGCCCCAAAATAGGTCCACTCTACACTTAATCATAATCACTGTATTAAGGTAGATTATTCTGAAAATCAAAAATAACTGATGCATTAGCTCAGTTGGTAGAACATCGGCATGATAACCGAAGGTCCCAGGTTAAAATCCTGGATGGTCAGTGGATTTTTTCACCCCACCCATTTGCAATGTGTTGCGGGCCGGGAAAACTGCTATGTACTTGTGGACCTTGAACATGTTGAACAAGTTTAAAACAACTGCTACATCATATCATAACTACTGTTTGAAGAATAATCTACTGTCATGGCAGTCTATAAAGCATTGATAATTAAGAGACATGCAAGATAAATCATAAACTTTTAAAGCACTTAATCAGTGTTTAATGTATACTCTAGAGTAAAGCAAAACTTCCTCAAAAACATGTTTGTTTCCCATTGACTATATACAATTTAAATATATTTTTTATGATGTTAGGCCCTAAACCAGACAGGCACGGTGGCTCAGTGGTTACTGGCCTTGGACTCATAATCTGAGAGCTTGCTTGATGTGCATGGGTTCGAGTCCCCATCCCACCACCGTGTTGCGCCCTTGGGGCAAGGCGCTTTGCCTCGCTTGCCTCACCCCACCCAGGTGCAATGGGAAACTGTTAGGGGTTGTCACAGTCGTTGTACTGATGAATCCTGCGCCAATTGTAGGCTGCAAACGCGGTTCCGACATATTCTAATGACGGCAGAATAAATGTAAAGCGCTTTGAGGCTGTTTGCGGCATAAAGCGCTATATAAATATCTACATTTAAAAAAAAATTTAAAATCACAATTAAAGTTTCTATAAATGGGTTATTACAGTTTAAATCCATACACTGCCTATCTTCCACACAGGGAGTGTGAATTACAAATGGGATTTATAGAGTGAATGGGAGCATCATGGCCCAGGGGTATAAGGGTGCTCCATGCACCATTTTGATTTCGAAGGGGGCATGAGTTTCTTGGGAAAAAAATTTGGCTACTAGTGAGATGAAAAAAAAATGCCTTGCAGCAAAAAAAACTCCCCCCCCCTCCAGAATACGTCTGTACATCCTACCAAGGTTTAAGATGTAAAAAAATAAACATTGCATGGGTGACTCCATTCAAATCTACACCCTACGATCTGTATGGGAGATTAAGGTCATGTCTATAGGGGTGTATGGAATAGGCCAGTATTTTGAAGCTTTAATATAGACAATGCCAAAAGTCACACAGCACGGGATATTTAGGTCCACTCTACACCAAATCATAATCACTGCCTTTGAAATTAATCTATCTTGATGGAAGTTTCTAATCAATTTTGTTTAAAATAAAATGCATGCACAGATTCTTTAGTCATTTAACCACTATATTGAGTAACAGGTGTAGGCCAGTTCTTCTGTGGCGAACTGGTCAAGCGGGGCTTCCTGTTTAAGGATTGATACACTTTGAAATACACAAAGCGTATCAAATTTCTCAGTACACAACTTTGGAATAGGAAATCCACTGACAGTGAAAATTGGCCAAAGGGCTTTCGCCCACTGCTATCCTGGCCAAGATGCCCTTCAAAAGTATGGGTAATCTTATTGAGGTGATCATTAGAACTTGGTTACCGATAGTAATTTTTATTCAAATTTTGATGACTCTTCAATAAACAGCTTGAATTTGTAGTTTTTAAACATGAGTTAATTCATACACAAAAGGCAACCCACTGCTTTGATAGTTGGCTTCCTCAAGTACATATTCTTTATGCTCCACTGGTGGATGATATAGCAATAATAACAAATACATTCTTCAGAGTTGCATATATTTTAACATTATTGAATGCAGCAAGAACCTTTTGCCCGCTGCATATAGCCAACATTTTGTTAGTATGTTCAGCAATGTTTGCTTTTAAATTTAAGATTATTCAAAAGAAGCTGATTGTTTTGATCCAGCTTATATGGTTATTGATGATATACGTGTAGGCCTATAATGCCACAGCCGTTATTGAAGCTATCCTTCTCAACCAGTATCTAATTTTGCCCTAAACATTGGTTTATGAAAGTGCACTCACCACTTCTTGCTTTTTACACTTACAGTTTGCTGGGAGAGAGTAGGCTTACGCCTGTAAGAACCCCATATCTTCCCAATGTCTGTCAAGTTGTGATTTTAAGGAGTTTGTATTCTTTGTATTTATGACGTTCCAATGATTAATGACTCTCTGTGAGTAGAAATCTTGTCAGCTCCTTGTGCTTTGTGTAGCCATGGTTTTAACAGCTTTTGGCTATGTCCTCTTGTGTCTGTGGTTGGAAGCTTGAAGAACCTGTCTTGATCCTTTTCTCAAATTGATCTTGAATGTTTTGATTAACTCACCCCTCAGTCTTCTTTGCTCCAAGTCTTTCCTCTTTACAAGATGTACAAGATGAAGAGCAGCGGTCCCAACACTGATCCTTGTGGAACTCCACTAAGCACATCTGCACAAAATTAGACTCCTTTGAAAAGAGAAGGGAGCATCCTGTAACTACTCCTAGGTTTACAACAACTTCTAGTGAAGCCTTATAGGCTAACCAATCTGCTGGATGTTTGGCAAGATTTATATGGGTAAATTGAGGAACTAGGCCGTAATAACAAGTTGTCTGTGTCACATGTGACGCCTGCTCTGTGACCACGTCCTTATCTATGTGGTCTACTAATTGTTTGTTCACCAGGTCTCTTGGAAGAACAGAGGAAAAATTACTTAATTATCCACTGAATGAGTAATTACCCACATTAAAGAGTCTTTGTTGAAGTTGAGCAATTGGTATTGTTATGGATTGCAACGACCCAAGGCCAAAAACATTTCATTAATGTTCAGCAATGTTTGCTTTAAATTTTAAATTCAACACCTGAAAGATTATTCCAAATAAGCTGTTTTAACCAGCTTGGGAATACATGGTTACTGATGATGATGATATATATATGTCACAGCTGTTATGAAGACACCCTGAAAAGGTTAACTCCAAGCATTGCCCACATCTCATTTCAAAAACATTCAGTCAGCAGCTGTGGTGACCTGATTCACGTAACGCACAGGAGAAGCAAACTGGATGAAATGAACAACATTAAATGAACTTGTGAAAAGAGCTCACATCAGGATATAGGCCGTCGTATCACACGACCTGTGCGTGATAACCACCAAGTACCGGAGGTGTTTGCACAGTATAGAGCAGAAGCAGAACCACATTTTTGTTCACAGCATCTAAACAAAACATCAAGTTTTTCCACAAAGTTGTAGGATTTTTGAGTGGTGACTAATAAGTGCAGGGATCTGCAGTATATTGACATTTCCTGCCCAAGTTGGGAGATGAATTCACTAACATGTAGCAGTAAATGGCCAAACCTTTATTATGTTTACTTATTTCCCAACTATAATTAAAATATTTTACTTTAAGGAAACACATAGGCCCAATGTTGCTCAAAATAATAGTGACCCAGGTAGAATCTCATTCGAGGTCCAGTCAGGTCAAGATTTTGCTACTGGCACGTAACCCAGTACTACCTGTCGCGCAGGGGGAGTAGAGGTATATTTACGTGCTGGTCACCCCACCATGAGTCTACAATGGTTAGATGCACATACCTCAGGGGTCATTTAGAAGCATCCATGATTTTTTCACAAAGTTGTGGGATTTTTGAGTGGTTTAACTATAAGTACAAGTGAAGGTGATCTGCAGTATATTGACATTTCCTGCCCAAGTTGGGAGATGAATTCACTAGCATGCAGCAGTAAATGGCCAAACCTTTATTATGTTTTTATTTTACTAAAGGAAACACATAGGCCCAATGTTGCTCAAAATAATAGTGACCCAGGTAGAATCACAGTTGAGATCCAGTCAGGTCAAGATTTTGCTATTGGTACCACGTAACCCAGTACTACCTGCCGCGCAGGGGAGTAGAGGTATATTTACGTGCTGGTCACCCCACCATGAGTCTACAATGGTTAGATGCACATACCCTGGGTTTGATGCATACCCATGGTTAGATGCACATACCTCATGGGTCATTCTAGAAGCATCCACGAAGTGACTCTGGCAGATTTTTTATCTGTACAGTTCTGTAACCCTAGAAGAAGAAAAGATGTGTAAAAAGTAACCAAAGAAACAAAACACAATGGATTCTTTCAATTGTTATTTATTTAAAGTAACCACGAAAGCAGGCGTTCGTGAAAGCAGGCGAGACTTGTGGTTCGAGAACTGCTTTGTATTTATTTGTTATTCAACTTTTACAGTGTAGAGTAGATTGATTCCAGAAATCGTCATAATTAATACCATTTAGTTTGGCATGCTCACAAAAACTTAAAATGAGCAAATGGATGTTAATTCATGTTACATAAAAAAAAGATACATCATTTCTAATTTATGGGCTTAATTCTTCCAGGTTTTGTTTGGAAATCGCTCAAAATAGTTTAAATAAATGCTTCTTAATGGACAATTTCAAGCATTGGAAAATTCAGCAGCCAAATATGTATTAACAGCACAAGTTAAAAGGTATAATGGTAAACTATTTTTGGTAAGTGAATGATTAAAGTAGGAGAACCTAATTTCCTAATTTGGATATGCAAACTTTGCATTGCAGAATGATGTACACAGGAGCAGTATTTTCATCACTAAGAACATTTTTGGCGAACTCTGAGTTTAGTAATCTGGGATATTAAATTTGCCACTTAATGTATAGTTTTGGATGTAAACTAACAACTATCAGTATCCATTTGAAAAATATCATGGTATTGTCTCTTTATGCCAAAATTTGCAGCACTAGGTCATGTTGCTGAATGATGTGAGGAGCATTGCAGAATGATGCTGTGTGTAAAATCCATAGAAAATGAAAAGCAGTCCCATGTTTGATAAATAATAATAAAAATATCAATAGATTTGAGTAAATTGTGTTTTATATACTTGGCCAATTCTGTTTGCTGACAAATATCGCTTTACCCACACATATTTATCACATTTAATTTTTGTAAATCTCAAAATTTGTGTCACATTTCGGAATAAACGATATGTCAACATTCTGTGAGTCTAACCTTCTACTATAAATGAAATTTAGCAATGAATGTTAGGCATAGGATGTAACATAACAACTATCACCACCTTAAGAAATAATCATCACTGTTTTTATCCTGAATTAAAAAAATCCTTGCAATATTCCTCAAGGGGTTTTGCGGGGGAGATGTCATGTACAATGGTTCAGGTAGTGCTGAAACAGCCATTACTGCCAGGACCTGTGGTGCAATGCATATTAGAATTTTTTTTATCTGAAACTGATTTTCTTTTTCAAACTGATATTAAGGAGTTGCACTGAGAATTATAAATAAATAAATAAATTTGAATTTATATAGCGCTCTATTTTTTGCTGCGTGGTGAATCAGATCGCATCAACTATTGTACATTTATTTTAAGTCGCTGGTAGTGGTAAGCAGTATATAAAAAATGGGTGTAGCTAATTATGATTGATAGTGGGACTCAATTTTATTAAATATCTATGCTGACCAACAGATCGTTCTACGGTTTCATGATTTAAATTATTATATTGCCGAGAAGGCAAATAGCATGCATGTGAAATGTTCCAAATGTTAACAATGTTAGTGATCGAGAATGTTTGTCTCGATATGCATAAATAAGTGCGATATATTTATGGCCTTTGCAATATTTTCTTATGTTCTTGATTGGGTGTCAGGTAGGCCTATATATTAAAATCAAAATACAAATAAATCATCTTCATTCAATCGTCTATACCGTGTCCATATTTGTGTTCTCTTTAAAGCAAGTAGAAATAGCTTGTCAACTTTCAACATTGGAACACGTTATGAAGTATCTATAATTAATAGCTCAGCAGCCAACAAAAAATAATTGTCTACAAGACTCTACAGTAGGTCCCATACGACAAACAAGATTTTCTCTCTGAATTGGCCATATTTTTACATGTAAGAAAATCAATCGCATTATCGTGTTCACTCTAGCGTATGTTTGGGCCCTATTTGACTCATTGGAACGTTCTCAAAAGGACCCCCTGCGACTGTCAAGGTAAAATGAATATAGTGATTGCAGTCGAACCTGGCGCAAACCTATCCACACTATGATTGTAACATCCACCCATTTCTGCAGCTCCCCAAATTCCATTGGGTGAAGGAAGTTTTGATAACCAAACAACTAGACGACCAGACATTTCCTGCCCAAGTTGGGAGATGAATGTAGCAGAATGTAGCAGTATTAAAATGGCCAAACCTTTATTATGTTTTTATTTTACTAAAGGAAACACATAGGCCCAATGTTGCTCAAAATAATAGTGACCCAGGTAGAATCACAGTTGAGATCCAGTCAGGTCAAGATTTTGCTACTGGTACCACGTAACCCAGTACTACCTGCCGTGCAGGGGGAGTAGAGGTATATTTACGTGCTGGTCACCCCACCATGAGTCTACCATGGTTAGATGCACATAGAGAGCGAGCATGGATCGGGATAAACCAAGTGCACATACAGGCCTTGGGCACGGCCGGGACTTGAACCTGGAACCTCAGTAGTGCAAGGCGAGGGAACTATCGCTGCGCCAACTCGCTCCCCCATTATGTATCATTCCGCAATGTTGCAGAATGATGCAACTTTAATCAACGTTACCACCCGATTTATTTTTGTTTCATTGGATATAGGGATGAATAAATTTGTTGTCTACTTTAGAAGCAGACCCTCCCACTGTAACACTTATAATACAAAAATCATAAATCTTTAAGATGTACACAAAATACACAATGAAAAACAAATTAGAATAAAACAATTTAAAATACAACAAAAAAAGCTATGTGATAAGAATGGAATTGATTAAATAGTTGTTTTTAATGGATCCTTCTTAAGTTTGTGACAAACAAACCCATTTGGATAGCACATCCCAGTATGTGTATTCCTCAAGTGTGGGGGCACCCCTCTAGATCTCACCATCTTCATTGGTCATCAAGTCCGGCTGCCCGGCGTAGTGCTTGGTCATCACGTCCGGCTGCTCGGCGTAGAATTTTATATTTTTGTCACCTAGTCCTTTTCTGTGAAAACATGACCCATTTGGACAGCAGAAACCAAGGGGGAGGGTCTTATTGGAAATGAGGGTATGGGGATGTACGGCAGATTCGGGGTACATTTTCAGCCATTTAGACTTGGGTGGATTTTCAGCCATTTTGGTTTATTGATGGCCATAATTTCATGAAAATTTGAAAGGGTGTTTTTTTCTTCAAAAGTTTCTCAAAAAAAGTGCAAATTTTTCTTTACACAAATTTGCAAAAATTTATAAAAAATTGGTAGAATTTTTACTCCTTTGGTTTCCGGTCGGGTACTTTTTGGAGTAACAGCCCCCCCCCCCCCCCAAACCAAAGTTGAGCCCCCCCCCCCCCCCCCCGGCAGCAATATTCCTGTAAATGTAGGTCTCAAATGTGGGACTACCCACTAGATTCCAGCATCCTGATCAGGTACCCCTATCATACCCTTACCTAGCCTTTGTCAGAAGGTCAGTTTGGCTTGGTTTGTGAGGGGCAAGTGCTTGAGTGCGAGCCAAGGGCATCTGTGCACTGCAAGTGCCTCAGCGTGCGCTGCAAGCACATCGGCGCAAGAGATTCCTGACTTGTGTGAGCATGGTTCCCTGTAGCTCATTTCAGCTGATGTTATTCTCCTACATAGCTTGGACAGGGGTTAGTCTCTGAGTTTCTTGTCTGTGACACAAGACTTGTCTATACCAGTTTCGATAACATATCCTATTGTCGTGATTAATCTAAATGGCTCTTGATGGAGACTTTATAAGGATCTCTCACAGATAGATTGGCAAAGTTGGAACAAGATGACAGAATATTTTGGCAGGGTAATGATGAAGGTGATATGACTCTTGGGGATGGTGTTGAGGATGGTAACTTGATTGATGATAACACAAAACCAATAATAAAACTTTAGGAACTGCATTTTATTTGCGCGACAACTATCACAGTACATGCACAATAAGGTTTGGGACATTTTGAGGTTGGGCACAATTTAACTGTCATTTATCAATTATATTGATTTGGTTTTGGAAATCTAGTTGAAGCAAAGCTGTTAGCTGTCAATATGTACCCAAATTTAGTAAATACTGAGAAAGTAAAAATAACCAAATTCAAAATTAGTACACTGCTATGGTGCATTGCATCCCTCCTATACAATATATGTTAGCGTTTGTATCGTTTGTCTGGGAAGATGCCGTGAAGTACGATGCCTCTATTGAATGTCATAGTGCCAGCGAGGGATTGGTTTACACGATGTCCTTCGTCTATGTCACCTCCGAGGGGACTGTGCCACTTGGTTACCCGCTATGGTGTGGGGCGAGAACATAAACAGATGCACAGCGTGTTCTCTAACGTCTTGTGCCTTTGTAAGCTGGGCCATGAGGTGTCTTGTCTTGAGGAACAGGGCCCTCAACATTCGTCTTGTATCCGTTAAGTGTTCCCGACTCAGTAGTCCAGCTGCAGAGAAAGGCATGTATGATGGTTTTGCCAGTTTTATGAAACATGTTCTTTGCTGATTATTATTCTATGGGTGATGCAGAATGAACAAGGTCCATTATCAACCCTGGGAAATTTGATACAGGAGTCAAAATACAAAAATTTTGTTAAATCAGGAATGTCAAAAGAATTTGGACCAAAATTTGACCAATTTGGAACTCCTGATTTAGGTTAAATCCTGATTCGGGTTAAATCACGTAACCTAAGAATTAACAAGTTGCAGCTGGACTATGCACCTACCTTGAAGTGGTTGTCGGGCTTACGGTTGTGACTTGATCTAAACATACAATTAAGTGGTCTTAATTTACAAAACAAAAACCAGTTAACATGGTTAAAGCACAGATGTTTTCTCTTTCAATTTATGTTAAAGTATACTGAAAGAAAAGCAGTTAATGGCGCCTTTGTTTACATCTGGTCACAATTAACCAGAGGGTGCTATATTTGTCTGTTTGTTTGTTTGTTTGTTTATTTGTTTAACCAGTCAGTCTGAATGAATGGGACCAGGCTATCGCTCAAGCCAAGCTGTCAGGCTTATAATATATGAATGCTGGCCTGTATGAGAGAAAAGAAAGAAGGAAGAGAGCAAGGAAAATAATGTCCATTCCCAACAAATTTGTACAATTTTGCTCTTGGCACTTGGTATGTGTATGGTGGGGTGTATGTGTGTGTGTCTTATATAGGGTTGGGGAACTTGAATAACCTGGTATATCTGGGTCTAAACTTCTAAGATTCCAGATGACCTACATGAATCTGTGAGCTAGCTTCTGTGACCTTTGTCACTACATTAATTGTCATATCAAACACTCCATATTTATTAAATATGTGAAGGATATTCAGTGTTAAAATTGGATCCACTCAACTTGAGTTCTTGTAACCCTTGTAAAGTCACATGATTAAAAGTATCCATTCATTCAATTAATTCAACCATTATCTCATTTTTGGGATTTTTGCAGGTACACTGAATATCAACAAAATCGACTGCTGTTGCTGGACTCCTTTCGTGTAGCATGCGAAATCATGAAGTGAAGCTGTATGACCCAACACATACCATAACTAGAAGTCATAATAGAAGAGAGTCCATCCTGAACCTCATCAGTGGATACAGCCTTTCACTATTGTAGAGAACCAATACTCCCATGCCTTTCTCAAGCTCTGGTAAACCTGCTATACATGGTACATCACTGTCGACTGTTCAAAAGATGATCAAAATTGAAGAGGAGGTCAAGACAAATAACAAAAAGAAACTTGAGGTAATTAAGACATACCCAGAAAACATTGGTTTCTATATTGTTCACAAAATGTTAGAAAAGGTTGCCAGAAAACAAACATCTGTTATGTTGGGTTATATTTACATTTAGGTATAAAACGTTTTCTTAACATTCAAAAACATTTTGTTAAAACTTACTACAAAATATTCTAGCATAATTTTATTTAAGTGTTGACAAAATATTTATCAAATTTTTGCCAGTTGGAAATATTTTACAATAACATTTTGACAAAATTTTAAAAGTTCTATTGTAGTGTGTTTTCATACAAAACGTTTTAATGACCCAACATTAACACTGCTATTAACATTTGATGCTATTAACATGTTTTCACAAAAACTAAAACCATTGTAAAGTGTTTAAAACATTGTAAAAACGTTTTGTGTGCTGGGATTTCATGAAACTCATAATTATGAATTGCCAATTTAATGTTCAACCATTTATAGACATTGCATTTAAGGAGACATTGCATGCATAGTCAAAATTTTGAGGCATTTATAAGGCGTAGAAAGGCGTAACTGTGAGTGACTGAAATGTTGGTTTGCACATGTCACACAGGGCTGTTGCCATGGGGGTGTGACACCCCTGGCAATCCCTAAAAAAGGGAATAGAGAAAGGAAGAGTGAAGGGGAAGAGAGAGGGAGGAGGGGAGGGAGGGAGAGAGAGGGGAGGGGGAGTGGTACAAGGAGTTAGTGTCTCTCACATCACATGAGAGCAAGGGGATAAAAACTACAATAAGTTTGTAATTTGGGCCGGTATATTGTATATTGTTGGCCTACAATGATGTTGGCCAGGCGCATTAAGCTGATGTGGACACATTTTGCACGCGCTTCTTGCGCACTGGCTCTGTGTTATTTACCTTTATTTTGGGCTTAAATTGTCTGAAATATAAAATTTTTGTGCACTTCACGTACAAATGTCTCAAATAGGAATAAAATATGCTCGTCTCTACCGCTATCAATCTTAGGCCTATAAAAGTATGCCCCCTTATCTTTAAATCAAAACATGGCTACTTGAGTGCATATGCCTTCCTCATGGTGAGATTGGGGCCTCCAAATTTTGGCCTGGCCCAGGGCCCCAAAAGGGTAAATCCTGCACTGCATGGTCAGGATGGCAAGTCAATGTCCTCTCCTACTCAGTTGATAGAAATGTTCTGACAAAATTTACGATTCATTTTTTATTTTCATCTCGAACTTGAACATGAATCTTTAAAATAATTATAATTCCATCCTTTCTATGATGTAGGCCTAAATCATAAATATGAGTGCTAGGGCAACTCCTCTCATGCCTGAAAAAACAAAACTCATTAGCTGGATCAAAATAACGGGACAAAAGTAACCAAAAGTTGTAAAAGGCCTATGCATCTTCCTTTGGCACGATTTAAGGAAACAATTGTCCTCAATTTTGTTAATTTTAGCATTTAAAATTGCAATTTTTTCGTGCACTTCATGCCCATTTGTCCTGATAATGTCCTTTTAGTAGCAGATCAGTGGACGATTTTGAAATTTTTGTCACTGACTCGGTGACTCAGTACATCTCCTTTGAATTTTAACATTGAAATAGCAAACTACGCATGCACTTTTTCAAATTTTTGTGTGCTTTTCCTGGTAGTGGGACAGCTTGGAAAAAACTTGGGTTACAGTTGTGGGAGAGGGATGACTTCAATCCAATTAGCCAGGGTGGCAATTATGTTGCCATGTACATGTGCCAGCAAAAGGTAAATCGGGCCATACCAGTAAAATTTATTTCTCAACCCCCCCCCCCCCCCCCTTATAGAAGATGGTCTAGCGACGGCCCTGATATCACACTGAAAGGTGGTTATGTTATCAAATGTACTTAGGTACATGTTGGACTATTAGTAAATCACATTCACACACAGGGACCGAGCTTGCTTAGTATTAGATACTAGCTAATCTTTGCAATCGAAAAAGCAAAATTATATAATGCATTACTTCCAAATTTCCTGTAATACTTAGTCATGTCTAGTTAGATTAAAATTATTAATACACTGAATTATTTGAAATTACAGGTTTAATTTCCTGAGGCAGGCAATCCCATTATAGTGATGCAGATGACAATCCATAAAAAGATGACAAAGATGACTGGCTTGATATGGCAGAGTATGATGCAACACTGAACAACACAGCATTGAACAACTGTGGCCAATTTCTATAGCACTCTACATGCATGTTGTTGAAAACAAACAAGTTGTTTAATTGTGTATGTATAACTAAGCCAATGATGCATGTTCTTTAAGGACATGTGCAATAACTATGAGCCCTGGGAGGGTAAAATTGGGGGAGATCTTTTGGCAGGCCGAGAGGGTTTTTGGCAGGCCCATAGGGGGTATAACAGCCTTTGCATCAGGGCTAAGAGTAAAATTGTACAAAATGGTGTTTGGGAGTGGTCTTCTCTCCTTTCTCCTGCACTATTTTCTTCCATTTCTTGCTTTGTTTATCAAAGCTATCTGGGCAAGCAGGGTAGCTAGAAATATACTAATAAAAAAGAATACATTGTTTAATATTGCTTTTTTCTTTTCAATCTTTCGTTTAGGGCCTATAGGCATCTTTCCACACCTATTGCTAAGTCATCAAAATAAAGGAGTTTGCTACACACCTCAACCATGTTCAAGAAGGCTCTGATGACCTAAGGAGCATGATAGTCCCACTGCTCTCCCTTTACTATATAAATGGACAAAACAGGATGAGGTAAAAAGCATAATCATTTCCAAATGTTTTGGGCTAGGATGATCTAGTCAGCATTTTATCTATGAAATCTTATAGGACTCTATGGGTTTTCTATGCATCAGATGTCTAATCTAACTTCTAGACAATATCATCCTCTGAAGTTCCAGTCCATGAGAGTATCATCAAATGTGTACAAATACAGGTTTTTTTTCAAATACCATATCAGAGTGGAATAACCTCCCATCATCTGTTCTAGAGTCTTGCAGCATTCAATACTTCAAAACTGCACTATGTAATAATGTAATGTAACTTAATGTTTAATCTGTATTCACATATAAATATCCCATTATATTATCTTAATCCCATTATAGTGATGAAGATGACAATCCATAAAAAGATGCGAAGATGACTGGCTTGATATGGCAGAGTATGATGCAGCAGTGAACAACACAGCATTCAACAACTGTGGCCAATTTCTATAGCACTCTACATGCATTTAACCAATAGATACACCTAAGGCAATTGACTTTAAGGTATACAAAAATGTTCATAGAAGATGTTGTTGTTGAAAACAAACAAGTTGTTTAATTGTGTATGTATAACTAAGCCAATGATGCATGTTCTTTAAGGACATGTGCAATAACTATGAGCCCTGGGGAGGGTAAAATTGGGGGGGATCTTTTGGCAGGCCGAGAGGGTTTTTGGCAGGCCCATAGGGGGTATAACAGCCTTTGCATCAGGGCTAAGAGTAAAATTGTACAAAATGGTGTTTGGGAGTGGTCTTCTCTCCTTTCTCCTGCACTATTTTCTTCCATTTCTTGCTTTGTTTATCAAAGCTATCTGGGCCAGCATGGTAGCTAGAAATATACTAATAAAAAGAATACATTGTTTAATATTGCTTTTTCTTTTCAATCTTTCGTTTAGGGCCTTTAGGCATCTTTCCACACCTATTGCTAAGGCATCAAAATAAAGGAGTTTGCTACACACCTCAACCATGTTCAAGAAGGCTCTGATGACCTAAGGAGCATGATAGTCCCCTGCTCTCCCTTTACTATATAAATGGACAAAACAGGATGAGGTAAAAAGCATAATCATTTCCAAATGTTTAGGGCTAGGATGATCTAGTCAGCATTTTATCTATGAAATCTTATAGGACTCTATGGGTTTTCTATGCATCAGATGTCTAATCTAACTTCTAGACAATATCATCCTCTGAAGTTCCAGTCCATGAGAGTATCATCAAATGTGTACAAATACAGGTTTTTTTTCAAATACCATATCAGAGTGGAATAACCTCCCATCATCTGTTCTAGAGTCTTGCAGCATTCAATACTTCAAAACTGCACTATGTAATAATGTAATGTAACTTAATGTTTAATCTGTATTCACATATAAATATCCCATTATATTATCTTAATCCCATTATAGTGATGAAGATGACAATCCATAAAAAGATGACGAAGATGACTGGCTTGATATGGCAGAGTATGATGCAGCAGTGAACAACACAGCATTCAACAACTGTGGCCAATTTCTATAGCACTCTACATGCATTTAACCAATAGATACACCTAAGGCAATTGACTTTAAGGTATACAAAATGTTCATAGAAGATGTTGTTGTTGAAAACAAACAAGTTGTTTAATTGTGTATGTATAACTAAGCCAATGATGCATGTTCTTTAAGGACATGTGCAATAACTATGAGCCCTGGGGAGGGTAAAATTGGGGGGGGGGGGATCTTTTGGCAGGCCGAGAGGGTTTTTTGGCAGGCCCATAGGGGGTATAACAGCCTTTGCATCAGGGCTAAGAGTAAAATTGTACAAAATGGTGTTTGGGAGTGGTCTTCTCTCCTTTCTCCTGCACTATTTTCTTCCATTTCTTGCTTTGTTTATCAAAGCTATCTGGAGCCAACATGGTAGCTAGAAATATACTAATAAAAAGAATACATTGTTTAATATTGCTTTTTTCTTTTCAATCTTTCGTTTAGGGCCTATAGGCATCTTTCCACACCTATTGCTAAGGCATCAAAATAAAGGAGTTTGCTACACACCTCAACCATGTTCAAGAAGGCTCTGATGACCTAAGGAGCATGATAGTCCCACTGCTCTCCCTTTACTATATAAATGGACAAAACATAATCATTTCCAAATGTTTGGGCTAGGATGATCTAGTCAGCATTTTATCTATGAAATCTTATAGGACTCTATGGGTTTCTATGCATCAGATGTCTAATCTAACTTCTAGACAATATCATCCTCTGAAGTTCCAGTCCATGAGAGTATCATCAAATGTGTACAAATACAGGTTTTTTTTTCAAATACCATATCAGAGTGGAATAACCTCCCATCATCTGTTCTAGAGTCTTGCAGCATTCAATACTTCAAAACTGCACTATGTAATAATGTAATGTAACTAAAATGTTTAATCTGTATTCACATATAAATATCCCATTATATTATCTTAATCCCATTATAGTGATGAAGATGACAATCCATGATTTTTCTTCTCAATTAGATGACGCTTTTTCAATTTTTATTGAGTATTTGTTTAGATTAGATTTAGATTCTCCAGACCTTATCTTGCAGAAAGTGCTGGGAGGCTTTTTTACTGAAGTTTATGGGGAAGTATACAGATGTGCCTTTAATTTGATATGACTTTGGAAATGGTAAAACTTTTGACAATTGCTTTTTGCCCAAAATGAGCAGCAGGTCTTAAATGAATTTTAATGTTCTTTTCTATGTAGATTGTGGAGGTACATGTGGAATACTTTGCACTGAGAATAGCTTTTGATGGAAATAAAGAGGAGCTAGGATTCCACCTGGAAAACAGGTGAAGCAGGAGAGTTGGACCGGTGTTGGTGACAGAGTTTGATTTTGCTGACGACATTGCACTGTTGTCTGAGGAAAACAACAAGCACAAGAACTGCTTCACAGAGTTGAGACTTCAGCAGCAATAGTGGGCCTGAAGATGAATGGAAGTAAAACAAAGTTCATGTCCTACAATAACAGAGAAAGCGTCACAAATGACGGTGTATAGTACTAGAGGGGTCGATGATTTCAAAGAAGTAACATATGACAAATGCAGACCTATATGGAGATCTTCCAAAAATAAGCCACAAGATCAGGGAAAGAAGAATCCGGTTTGCTGGCCATTGTTCTAGAAGCGAGAGCCCGCATCATAAATGGTTCATTGGATACCCAAGCACGGGAGGTGGAAACACTCGATTGGAAGCAGCTAGCAGACTTCAGGACATCAATGGAGAACAGAAAGTTTGAGGACACCACTCGAAATAAGTCAAGTAAGTCAAGTGGAAGATATTTGTGGATTTTAAATGGAAAAGCCCATTGCATGCTTTCACTTTCAACAGAGTGGAGTCTACCACTGATCACGATTACGCGCTTGAACCAGTCAGTGAGTGTACAGGTTTGTTGTGACAAAAGCATGATAATAATCATGGACAAATAATTTGCGTGAAAAAATAGCAAATTGTGTGGAACTTTTACACATAAAACACACAATATAAAACACAGGAAGAAAAAACATATAGCATATCTTTTTAAATGCATTTGTGTGCTGTTTCAACATAAATCGAAGTTTCTTCACACATACGCGAAAGCGATAAGCAGCGCTTGTGCGAGACAGATTAGCAAATGATTGGCATGACTGTGATGATTTAAAATAAGGACCGGTTTCATTTACATTTCATACAGAATTGCGCGGAAATTTGCGAAATAAAATTGCCAGGGAAAGGAAAATTTTGTAGTGAGGCACAAAAATCATTGGACCTTGGTTATAATAGACTCTTGCTTTCTGCATTGTCAATGAATAGTGAGTTTTGCACATATATAGCTTCCTCATCCATGGAGAAATAAGGAGAAAGCCTGTATGCACTGCTATCAAACTTTGAAATGTTTACATATTTACAATACTCAGTGGCAACAACACAATGTATTGGAATCATCAGCCTCTCTTGTATAGCATTTGTGCATGTATTAAATGTACTTCTTCTATGGCTACTGACAAGCTTTGTATTTTTTTGCCTTGCAGACTTCTTTCTACCTGAGAAATTTCATAGCGTCTGGGTCGAAGAACTTTACCAACCTCAACATTGACATCTTTCTGTTAGGCGGTATCCATTAACCTTGATCATTTGTTTGAATGATCTGTGGAATTCCTGGTGAGATAATCTTAGCAACTTTTTCAATTCAGGCTTTTTAGGCTTAGAATCTACAAGATTCTTTCCTATCTTTGAACAAGTTCATTAGGAATGTTGATATCAACTGTGAATTTTGTTCATTTTGAACAATTCCAAGTAAAACGAAGTTGGTTTACTCACGTTTTAGTGACGTTTCACCACTACACTAGTGGCTTCTTCAGACTGGCAACTCATCACATCTGACTGCTTGCTTTTATAGGCAACAGGAAGCACCGTAGAAGGCGTGATGAGTTGGTCAAAATGTTGTTGAGTGAGAAGGTTTGATTCCTTTCCTCGACACCTTAATTACTAGAAAGCCGGATGGATCAGTGAAACTCTGTATCTACCGCAAGAAAACGCACACTGACCAATATCTTCAGTTCTCCTCCCACCACCCTTTACATCAAAAGCTGGGTGTTGTTAGAATGCTGTTAGACAGGAGTGACGCGTTGGTTACCGAGGAAACAGACAGACAAAAGGAGGAGGGGAACAGCCGCGAAGCGTTGACCACGGGCGGTTACCCGGAAAGGTCAATCAATAAAGTCAAAAAAGACAGATCCACTCCTAAGACAAAACTTTCCTCCAAACGAAAAGATGATAGTGAAAAACCAAAGGCATGGTTGTGGTTCCCTATATAGAGGGCGTATTCGAGCGTGTGGTCCAGGGTGTTTAAAAAACACGGATTTTCCACAGCCATGAAGCCACATCGTACCATCCGCAATATGCTCGTCCATCCAAAGGATAAACTTCTCCCTCAACAGAAAGCGGAAGCCATTTATGAAATACCCTGCGGAGACTGCCCAAGTTCCTACATTGGTGAAACGGGTCGCCCCTTTGGCATCCGACTCAAAGAGCATCAGAAAGAGGTGGAGAAATTTGAATCAAAACCATTTACTCGAGCAAAACGCCAATCATCTGTCACAGACATTCACAAATCCGCCATCACTGATCATGTAGCCTCTACAAATCACTCCATCAATTGGGAGGACTCAAAAGTGATTGATCGTGAAGCAGACAAGACCACCAGGTGGCTAAAAGAAGCCATCTGGATCCGCCGAAAAAGGACAAGACACTCTCAACAAGGACGAGGGGCCTACTCACTCAACAACATCTTTGACCAACTCATCACGCCCTCTACGGTGCTTCCTGTTGCCTATAAAAGCAAGCAGTCAGATGTGATGAGTTGCCAGTCTGAAGAAGCCACTAGTGTAGTGGTGAAACGTCACTAAAACGTGAGTAAACCAACCGTTTTACTTGGAATTGTTCAAAATGAACAAAATTCACAGAAGATTCTTTCCTATTTTTCGTGTCAAAGTTAATCAAGGCATTATCTATGTATTAGGCCATATATGCCATTCAATATCCACACTACCCCTGTGGAAGATTTTGGAAATATCTTCCCCAGAAACATGTACATTAGCAGATCTATTTGAAACTCATCCTCCAGTGGAAGATTCAGGTTAAATCTTTCTCAGAGGGTGTATGAAATCCAAATGGAGCTGCTGCCGATTGTGTTCATTCCATTTGAAATTCATATCCCCTGTGGAAGATAGTTGCAAAATCTAACACAGGGGTGGTGTGAATTTGGTTAAAGGTTGCTTTCAAGTGGCTAATATGCAAACCATACCTAATACATAGTAGCCCTACATGCATAAACTTGCATAATATATTCAGTTTAGCGCTGATGGAGTAAAATATATAAATTCTAAATCATTCCATCCAAACTAAAATCAGAACACTGTGCTTTGATACAATTTTAATTTGTTGAAATATCCAACAAATCAGTTAATGAGGCAAGTGATAATCTATAAATTAAAGAGAAACACAATGTCTTCCCAGTCCCTTCAAATTCAATAAATGAAAAACAAAACCCATAATAATCATGCAGTTGTTTTTTTCTATTATTCAATACATAAAAAAACATTTGTAAATAAAGTGAAAAAATGCAGTAATGCATCAAGTTAGTGATATTTGTAATTTGTCAATGTTATCAGCAGTAGATAGCAAAAAATACTGCAAATGATCCCATGTTAATTAGCTGTTTGCAAAGTCAAAATAGTTTTAAAATGGAAACAAAACAGTCTTATTATAGCAACTAGTACAAGGATCCAAATTTATGATATATGATACAAAATAAAAACTGTTGATGTCTGCAGAGTGCTCACTTGTAAACTGGAATCTCCTGATACCGTCCAAGCAAACATAAGCATTTTAAAAATGGAAAAGGTGACATGATTCTAAAAGCAATACATTAGAAAAAGCTAAAAGACAAAATATTTGACCTTGATTAATTAATCCTTAAACAAATGTGAACAGGATCTGACTTTTCATAAAGATTTGACCAAGCTTTTAAAATATGTTTTATTTCAGAGATGTGTGGCCTATAGGATGTTATATTCAGCAATTTTATGCAAACTTTTCAGGACCTATGCATAAGTTGTCTTCATCTGACCTTCATAATTGCAGAAAGTGAAGAGTTCGAAGTGCTGAGAAGCTCTAAATCGGTCATTGTACGGGTTGTCTGAGTAGTCAGTGCACAAAGTTATACATGAAGATTGAACAATACAAAATAAAAAGAAATGGTGAGACTGCATGGGATAAATGCAAATATTTAGGCACTCAATTGGACACATCAGATGATTATAAAGAGGAGAAAGAGACTGGCTGGCCATGGCAGCAACTCACAAACTAATTTTAGTTGTTCATTCTTAATTCAATGAAAACATGTATTTTTACTGCTTTCATGGAGTGAAATAAACAAAACAAGAAGACTGAGGTGATTTGAACAACAAATGAGACCATCTGAAGAAACGCCAGCAAAACAACTTGGCATTTAAAGAAACAATATTGAAGACTGGTAGTAAAACGACCTCAGACTTAACTGCCTTCAGCACTTCAGGCTTAGTCTTTCACATGGTATTTTAGTACACCACTGGGCATTACAATCATGTAAAAAGTAGAAATTCAAGAAAAACTGAGGGCGTGGCTGTGGATCAAATCACACATTGTGGCTTAGGCCTCGTATCCATAGGCTGTTCCCTTGTGGCGTGTGCCCTTGTTCCGTGTTTACTTTTTCCCATGTGACCTACCACACAGACAACGAACCTTTGTTTTGTGGCCGTATCCTGAGACTATTATAGTCTCAGGCCGTATCCATAGGTTGTCTGTGTGGCAGGTCACATGGGAAAAAAAAAATGGGAACAGCCTATGGATATGAGGCCTATATAAGGCCCTGTATCCATAGGCTGTTCCCTTGTGGCGTGTGCCCTTGTTCCGTGTTCACTTGTTCCCATCTATCGTCTCATATAACATGCGACATCATTATTTTTGGCGTAGTTTTACTTAAAATAATGATGTCGCCTGTGTTATATGAGACGATAGATGCACTCCAGCTGCTAAAAACAATACCTTTATTCTCTAAATATATTATACTATGTATGTTTTTACTGGTAAATAAAATGATATGATATGATATGATAATTATACAAAGACAAATATATCAAAATTAAAAGCAACAGCCATTATACCTGACATTAGGTCCGATCTAGACCTTATAAAGAAGACTCAATTGTTGAAATTTTGAAAAGTGACTTCATTCCTGCCTTGGGTTTCGATCACCAAAGTTGCACTTTAATGTTATATTATTAATGGAAAGCACAGCGCTTGTTCCTTGTTGAAAAAAATACTTTGTGTGCACATCAATAGGGCATCAAAGCAAACTGCAACTTTTGAATTTGCATCTTTCTTGGGACTCTGGATAAACTGCATCTTTTTTTCTGAACCGATTTTAAATCCGAGCTAAAAGGTACAGCTACATGTATTTGCTGCTGGCTGTAATTGTCACATATCTGTCTTTGTTTAGAATATACAAGTAAACATTAACTGGTACCTTAATTTCTTTTGCGGTCTGTAAATAATAACATACTGAAAAATTATTGGAAATGTACAGAAATATAAGTTTTACATAGACTCCTAAAGAGACATTTAGAGCTTTCAGAAACTGAAAATCCCATGTTGATGACTTTCCTTTGGGAAGTTAAGTCAATTTATCAATCGCTGAAACAATGTAAAATTTGATTATTTTCTTTGCCAATATCTCAATCAATATTAAGATCGACTCATTTCCCTTGAGTGTGACATATGCAAAAGTGTTATCTCAAAGCATTGTTCTTTTTTGTAGATCTATAACTTATATATACATTATCATGATCATACAGGTTTTTGGAGACTTTAAGTAACAGTCCGGGGGAGGGGGGGCACTTGTATTTCAAGGTGTATTTGACCCGTATATAAAATAACAACTTGGTAAAAAGGTTCTTTTCATGTCTGGGCATGATATCTCATTTAGGGTATCAAAAACAACACAGATGGGGGAAAGGAGGTACCTTAAGCTCACAGATGTTACTCCAAAAGGAGAACTAAACTCGGCACCTAGATGCCAACAAAAAAAATTCTGGTCGAAATTGTACTAAAAAAACTTGTTCTAAAAAGGTTTTTCTAAAGGCCTCTTGATGACTTGTAAAATACCTGCTTTTTAATAGTATCAATGTAGTACTTGCTTTGGGTTCATTTTTTTTTTTGCTGAACCATAAAACAGTATCAGCCTATTCCGAATAATTCGTTTATTATTATATGATCCTCAATGATGCAAGGAGACCGCGACCTGGCATGACATGAAAGGAAGAATTACATAACTATATGCTATGTTATATGACTGGTACAATTCCCATTCATGTATGCTGTCAGATCGAGGCTCTCCTCACCAGAGAATGAAATTTTAATGGGTGAATATAAGTGTACCTTACTTACACTACACGATTCCTATTGGTGCTGCCTGACAGGTACACGTTGTAAAAGTACCTACCTGGTACTCTGCAGTACCAGTGCAGTACCACTACTGATGGGTCCAGTAGCGTAGACAGGATTTTTAGTATGAGGGGCAAATCCAAATTTTTTTGCCCGTTTTTGTAAATAAAATGACTATAAAGGAGTATTTAATTGATAGCATCCTCTTTTTATGACATTTTTCAGTATATCAAAACGAAAAAGCATATTCCCAAAATTTCAGTTGCGATATTGCGTTTGCGAGTTATGCATGATTATGTGTATTACACTGCTCCATAGACAATACGTTGTAATTTCGTTCTGGTAGCGAAATTCAAATTCCACGATATCTTTGCTAAACGAATTAATCTGCAAGAAATATTTTGTACATAAACATTATGTAGCCAGAGGTTTCAGTGATGATAAAAATCTCAACTTTTTTGAAAAGTGGGGGATGAGGCTGTGGATCACAGAAATGCCCCATTTTAATCCTGAAGTTTTCTGGGGGGTTGGGTAGTTTGCACTCCTGTGCCCCTCTGGCTCACCTGGATAGTTTTGACTTTTACATGGGTGATATACTTATTCAACTTACAGTACAAGTCCCCCTGCCCCTGTAAACATGTTGTTCAGTTATGTGGCAGATTTACATTAATTGTAGATACATAAGATCATGTTTCAATGCACAAACTTCCTGCTGCATGTACATAAATAGTACCTTGCCAAATAGTAAGCAAAAAGTATGCATAACATACCGTAAATGTTAGCCTAATGCACCTGGGCTCCTTTGCCTTGGGGTAAATTTCATGTACAAATAGAGAGCTCCCTCCTCTAAAAATCCGAACAAGAATTAAGGGTATGTGCCCTTATTTGCTGGTGGGATTTTATAGGCTAAAAGGGCAGCTAGTTTATGTCTAAAATTTTATGTCAAGGGAGGCCATGCGCCATTTAACGTTCATATATCTGTCGTTTCAAACCATTATTGCTTTGTGTATAAATTTTATAGTTCTATGTGTAATAAAAAGAATTCAGGTAAACTTATATTTTATCTTATTGTGATTCTTGGTACGTCATATATAATTTGGAATAATAATGCACTGCACTGGATCTGGATAAATAACCTAAACATAATGTCACAAAAATACATAATATTTTTGTGACTATAAAAAAATAAAATAAAAAACAGTGAATGAAATGTTTGTATATTTTGGAAATTCTTATTTTTTATATATTGACAAATATATCTACAGTATTATAGAACTGTATAATACAGTAAGCAAAAAATTATAGTACCAGTTATGTTCACCCCTAACCAAAGACAGGTGTTGTCATAATTGGAACCAGCATTCAATGGCTGCATCTTTTTAAGACCTCTTTCGTTGAAATTGTTAAAGAAATAAAGATGCGACAATACAAAAACCTGAGGATGCCCATTTAAAAGTTGCTATTTGCTCCATTGCATGCCCTATTGATTTGCACTTCGTGAACAGAATTAGCACCATGCTTCTGTTGATTAGATTTTGTTTCTTCCAAGTTTAACAAATAAGGTCTTAAATCAGAACTAAAGAGTACAGGCATCGGCTGCTTGTTTTAATTTTGACATTTGTCTTTATTTAGGATATACAAGGGTGAACATAATGATAATGATAAGCATACGTCTACACGTAACATGTTTACGTGTAGGCCTTGTAGTATTTTTTATCGGACTTCTTTTATTTTATATATAAACTGCACCAAAAAAGTATCCTTACACTTGGAAAAATAATCACAATTTCAAAACTGAACCATATTGAGGGTAAATTTGTTTTTGTAATAGATGCACTATCTAAACCTGCACATTATGACACCACATTGAATCAATGTGACCTCAAGTAATGTTACAAGCAATTAAACAGACTGCAGAAAAGCACACCCTGTTCATTCTGGGGATGAAAACGCACTTTACTATTTGTAGAATAATGCCATGTTCATCCTGGGGAAGGAAAATGCACATTACTACTGTTACTAGCATTGTAATGACGTCATATACTGGATGGATACTAAACTGTCACTGAAGATAGCATTGGTAATGACATCAGAATGCCTACTATGGCATTGGTAATGACATGAGAATCTACTGAAGATAGCATTGGTATGGTAATGACATGAGATGCTGTCTACTGAGATAGCATTGGTAATGACTTGAGATGATGTCTACTGAAGATAGCATTGGTAATGACATCAGATGCTGTCTACTGAAGATGGCATTGGTAATGACATCAGATGCTGTCTACTGATGATGGCATTGGTAATGAACTCCGATGCTGTCTACTGAAGATAGCATTGGTAATGACATCAGATGCTGTCTACTGAAGATAGCATTGGTAATGACATCAGATGCTGTCTACTGAAGATAGCATTATAATCACATTGTATGCTGTCTACTGCAGATAGCATTGGTAATGACATGAGATGCTATCTCCTGAAGACAGCATTTGTAAAATCAGATGCTGTCTACTGAAGATAACATTGGTAATGGCATCTGATGCTGTTTACTGAAGACAGCTTTGGGAATGGCATCAGATGCTGTCTACTGAAGATAGCATTGGTAATGACATCAGATGCTGTCTACTGAAGATAATATTGGTAATGACATATCTTGTCCACTGAAGATAGCATTGGGAATGGCATCAGATGCTGTCTACTGAAGATAGCATTGGTAATGACATCAGATGCTGTCTACTGAAGATATCATTGGTAATGACATCAGATGCTGTCTACTGAAGATAGCATTGGTAATGACATGAGATGCTATCTACTGAAGATAGCATTGGTAATGACATCATATGCTGTCTACTGAAGATAGCATTATAATGACATTGTATGCTGTCTACTGCAGATAGCATTGGTAGTGACATGAGATGCTATCTACTGAAGATAGCATTGGTAATGACATCAGATGCTGTCTACTGAAGATAGCATTGGTAATGACATCAGATGCTGTCTACTGAGATAGCATTGGTAATGACTTGAGATGATGTCTACTGAAGATAGCATTGGTAATGAAATCATATGCTTTACTACTGACAGATTTTATATGGTAATGACATCAGATGCTGTCTACTGAAGATGGCATTGGTAATGACATCAGATGCTGTCTACTGATCCCATAGCATTGGTTTGACAGATCTGTCACTGAATCATTGCTGTCACTGAAGATAGCATTGGTATGACATCAGATGCTGTCTACTGAAGATAGCATTATAATCACATTGTATGCTGTCTACTACAGATAGCATTGGTAATGACATGAGATGCTATCTCCAAGCATTTGTAAAGGCATCAGATGCTGTTACTGAAGATAACATTGGTAATGGCATCTGATGCTGTTTACTGAAGATGAATGGCATGTATTGTCACTGATCCATAGACATCAGATCCTGTCTACTGAAGATAGCATTGGTAATGACATCAGATGCTGTCTACTGAAGTTATTTTTGACATATCTTGTCCACTGAAGATAGCATTGGGAATGGCATCATATGCTGTCTACTGAAGATAGCATTGGTAATGACATCAGATGCTGTCTACTGAAGATATCATTGGTAATGACATCAGATGCTGTCTACTGAAGATAGCATGGTATATAAAAATGACATGAGATGCTATCTACTGAAGATAGCATTGGTAATGACATCATATGCTGTCTACTGAAGATAGCATTATAATGACATTGTATGCTGTCTACTGCAGATAGCATTGGTAGTGACATGAGATGCTATCTACTGAAGATAGCATTGGTAATGACATCAGATGCTGTCTACTGAAGATAGCATTGGTAATGACATCAGATGCTGTCTACTGAAGATAGCATTGGTAATGACATCAGATGCTGTCTACTGAAGATAACATTGGTAATGGCATCTGCTGTTTACTGAAGACAGCTTTGGGAATGGCATCAGATGCTGTCTACTGAAGATAGCATTGGTAATGGCATCAGATGCTGTCTACTGAAGATAGCATTGGTAATGGCATCAGACGCTGTCTACTGAAGATAACATTGGCAATGACATCAGATGCTGTCTACTGATAGCATTGGTAATGACATCAGATGCTGTCTACTTAAGATAGCATTGGTAATGACATCAGATGCTATCTACTGAAGATAGCATTGGTAATGTAATGACATCAGATGCTGTCTACTGAAGATAGCATTGGTAATGACAGATGCTGTCTACTGAAGATAATATTGGTAATGACATATCTTGTCTACTGAAGATAGCATTGGTAATGACATCAGATGCTGTCTACTGAAGATAGCATTTGTAAAGGCATCATATGCTGTCTACTGAAGATAACATTGGTAATGGCATCTGATGCTGTTTACTGAAGACAGCTTTGGGAATGGCATCAGATGCTGTCTACTGAAGATAGCCCTGGTAATGACATCAGATGCTGTCTACTGAAGATAGCATTGGTAATGGCATCAGATGCTGTCTACTGTAGATAGCATTGGTAATGGCATTATATACCGTCTACTGAAGATATCATTGGTAATGACATCAGATGCTATCTACTGAAGGTAGCATTGGTAATGAAATCATATGCTGTCTACTGTAGATAGCATTGGTAATGGCATCAGATGCTGTCTACTGAAGATAGCATTGGTAATGACATCAGATGCTGCTGAGGATAGCATTGGTAATGACATCAGATGCTGCTGAAGATAGCATTGGTAATGACATCAGATGCTGCTGAAGATAGCATTGTAATGCCATCATATGCTGTCTACTGTAGATAGCATTGGTAATGGCATCAGATGCTGTCTACCGGAAATACCATTGGTAATGACATCAGATGCTGCTGAGGATAGCATTGGTAATGACATCAGATGCTGCTGAAGATGGCATTGGTAATGACATCAGATGCTGTCTACTGAAGATAGCATTGGTAATGACATCAGATGCTGTCTACTGAAGATAATATTGGTAATGACATCAGATGCTGTTTACTGAAGATAGCCTTGGGAATGGCATCAGATGCTGTCTACTGAAGATAGCATTGGTACTGATATCGGATGCTGTCTACTGAAGATAGCATTGGTAATGGCATCAGATGCTGTCTACTGAAGATAGCATTGGTAATGACATTATATACCGTCTACTGAAGATAGCATTGGTAATGACATCAGATGATATCTACTGAAGGTAGCATTGGTAATGAAAATATGCTGTCTACTGTAATAATAATAATAATATTTTTCTTTATTGAGGTAATTCCACTTAGTGTCAAGCACTGCTTTCCAAGCAGGCCCTCATACAATTATAAATACTGTAATACATATTGATACACAGTAAATTTACATATTATACACATGGTAAATCAATAACATAATAAATAGTATTGAACTCATATGGCAAAAGATTATACAAAATACAAGCTAAAGTTAAAATGTCCTTATAAAAGTACAATTTATGGAATAGAAATCCCAAATTATTAAGCAGAAATATTATTTAATTCTTTTGCGGATTTGAGGTACAATTCCATTCAAGTATTAACAGCTCTGGCATGGAATGTACGCTTGCCTGAATTTGAATTACATTTTGGTACAACAAGAGTATTTGATGAATGATTCTGGTAATATGCATATGACTATCGTGAACAAATTCAAATTGAGATGATAGATAAGATGGACCCAGGTCTCTTAACACTTAAAAACTAAAATAAGAAGTTGATTACACTGGCCAACAAAATTTAACTTTTTTCTGGTGACTTGGATTTAAGAGTTGTTTTTAACTAATTTGGGGTCCTATTGATTTCAAATTGGCATCAGTTTTTCCCTATCAGGTCAAGTTTTTTTTCTATGACAAATGGTGAAATTTCATGAATTACTATTTAGAACATATATGTTTAATAAGCAAGGACAGGATGAGTTATACTTTTTGCCTTTGTCTTAAAAATATTGTACATTAAGTGGAATTGGACTGATAAATACAGCTTAATAGCAGACAATCATACCTTCCCATGATGCTTTGCACCACATAATGGAGCTCTGAAACACATGGAATCTTGTATATTTCTACATGATTTATAGTCATGCATTTAATTGTTATACAATCAGATTTCGAAACATCAATTAGAAAACGTACAGGTATACAAAATATTATGCTCTGGTTCAGAATGACTAGAATAAGGCATCATGGGAAGGCATGATTGTCTGCTGTGATACAGCTTCAAATATTAAAAGAAGTTGCATTTTTGGATAAAAGTGGTAAGAGTGGTCTACCAACACCACCATTCTAATTCATGTGTTTCCTTATGTTTGTTTCCATAAACATGCTAAGGCAAATCTTCTTGCCAAATTAGTGTACCTTTAGTTGATATTATTATGTCAATATTTATGCATTTACCTTTTGACTTTGAATTGGGTTCATGTGATTTAGTAACTTTATGGACCCAATACACCCTCTCATATAAGCGGGGGTATACCATAGAGTGAAAATTTGACGTGATATGCAAAAACTAATGCTATATTTGAAATCAGCGACCCAAAATTACCTAAAAACAACTCTCAAACCAAAGTCACCAAAAACTGTGTTGGGCAGTGAATTATTCCATCTATCATTTAGTTTTATCCACTTTAGTGCACTCATTAAGTTACTTATTGGTGTTCTAATATCAGCAGATAAAATTGTCCTGGCTAGCTGATTTTGTAACACTTGCAGCCTTGTTTGAGATTCACAAGAAAAATTACTCCATACAGAACTACCATAATCAAATTGAGGCATAACAAGTGCATTTGATAACATAACAATTGTTTGACGAGGCAGGAAGTATTTAACACGCCTAATGACACCAATTTTTTTAGAAACATTTTTACATAAATAATCTACATGAGCTGACCAAGAAAGTTTAGAATCAAGTTTTACTCCAAGATTTTTAAACTTGTGAACTCGTTCAATAATAAAAGTATCCTCATATGTTCAATTTATACCATTAAACTTTTCAAGCATTTGGTTGGTACCAAAGACCATAAACTTGGTCTTATCAACATTTAAAGTAAGTTTGTTTGCATGAAACCAATTTGCTACACTGTAAAGACTTGACTCTAATTTAGCTTGCAATTCCAAAACATTCTTTCCTTTACACATTAAACTTGTATCATCTGCGTACATGATAGTTTTACAGTTAACAGCATTAGTAATGATAGCATTGGTAATGGCATCAGATGCTGTCTAATGAAGATAGCATTGGTAATGACATCCGATGCTGCTGAGGATAGCATTGGTAATGACATCAGATGCTGTCTACTGAAGATAATATTGGTAATGACATATCTTGTCTACTGAAGATAGCATTGGTAATGGCATCAGATGCTGTCTACTGAAGATAGCATTAGTAATGACATCAGATGCTGCTGAGGATAGCATTGGTAATGACATCAGATGCTGCCTACTGAAGATAGCATGGGTAATGGCATCAAATGTTGCTTACGGAGATAGCATTGGTAATGACATCAGATGCTATCTACTGAAGGTAGCATTGGTAATGAAATCATATGCTGTCTACTGTAGATAGCATTGGTAATGGCATCAGATGCTGTCTACTGAAGATAGCATTGGTAATGACATCAGATGCTGCTGAGGATAGCATTGGTAATGACATCAGATGCTGCTGAAGATAGCATTGGTAATGACATCAGATGCTGCTGAAGATAGCATTGTAATGACATCATATGCTGTCTACTGAAGATCGCATTGGTAACGACATCAGTTGCTGCTGAGGATAACATTGGTAATGACATCAGATGCTGCTGAAGATGGCATTGGTAATGACATCAGATGCTGTCTACTGAAGATAGCATTGGTAATGACATCAGATGCTGTCTACTGAAGATAGCATTGGTAATGACATCAGATGCTGTCTACTGAAGATAATATTGGTAATGACATATCTTGTCTACTGAAGATAGCATTGGTAATGACATCATATGCTGTCTACTGAAGATAGCATTGGTAATGACATGAGATGCTGCTGAGATAGTATTGGTAATGACATCAGATGCTGTCTACTGAAGATAGCATTGGTAATGACATCAGATGCTGCTGAGGATAGCATTGGTAATGACATCAGATGCTGCCTACTGAAGATAGCATTGGTAATGGCATCAGATGCTGCTGGGGATTTTTTATTTTTATTGGTAATGACATCAGATGCTGTCTCTACTGTAGATAGCATTGGTAATGGGGACATCAGATGCTGACACTGAAGATAGCATTGGTTGACATCAGATGCTTGGGTTTAAATTGGGTGACAAATTTCAAAAAGCTGGTTTATGAAGATAGCATTTTTCAAAATTACTAGATGGCAGAAGCATATGCTGCTGAGGATTTTTCATTGTCTACTGAAGATAGCATTGGTAATGACATCAGAGTTGACAAGAAACTGAAGATAGCATTGGTAATGACATCAGATGCTATCTACTGAAGATAGCATTAGTAATGACATCAGATGCTATCTACAAAGATAGCATTGGACATCAGATGACCAGGGGTATTTTTTTATAAATTTTGGAAGACTTTTGAAAACATTTTGTCTTGGGGTAAGTCGTAGCCACACATCCCTACCAATCCAAAACTAAGAACCCCACTCTGGATAATTTGATGAAACCAAGTTCTAAGTCAAATGATGTTGTCCAGATGAAGCCCCAGGTCCCATGTGCCCTAGTATCAGAAAGTCATAAAGAAAATGTACATTTAGACACTGAATTTATAAACGGTTCATTAATATAGCAGTTTATTCCATGCTTTTATACAGACAAATGCATCAAATATAAGCAAATATATCTAGCTCAACTGGTTCACTGTCTTTATCGGATCCTTATACAAAGTTTAATGGATACTAGCTAAAATATCAGACATGGAATCATCCAGGCTACAAAAAATGGCAAGAAAAATCTCAGAGCACAAAAACTCTTTTTGTCACAAAACCGTTTAATTGAGGAATTATAAGCTTTATTCTCTGCATGTCTTTCATGAAGGACACACCGGTTCTGGGCTAACTGGCCGAGACAAATATTTGTGATGTGGTATATCAAACAGAGACACTTTGGGCAGCTTATTAATTTAGAGTGTTTTAAATATCTTAAATATAGATATATTTTGCTCCACAACGCCATTTTCCCCAATGAAATCGGACATTCCTAAGCAAAGATATTGAGTTTGTAAGTTATGGTATTAAAGAATTAGAAACTGAGATATCGGCCTTTAAAAATATTATTGACAATGTTGAGAGTAGGAATGACCTTGAAAAATGTTTGAAAAAATACAAGATGTCAGTTATATTCCGGTCTGAAATTATCAGACAATATTTTAAACACAAATTTGCAACAAATCCAAATTGTGAAAAAATCATCCCGGGTAGATTTTTTGCTATTTCTCCATTTACGATCCTGCTCAAAAGTGTCTCCTTTCGATATACCACGTCACATTTTTATCCCAAATCTCTTTTTATTTTTATGTCAACATGGTTCACAATTCCTAAGTGATTCTGCAGTTAATCCATGTGATGGCATGAACAAGTTCTAATTTGGGGTCAACAGTTACACCATAGCTGTTGATTTCCTATAACTTTTCATAGCCTCATAACCTCATGCACAGTTCACTATTGACCATGATAAGTTAACAAGGTTAGATATGTAATGCTGAAAATGAGAATGGGAAGTGGTAACTTTAATGGTCTTTTATATCCGGGTCAAAGGTCTATTGACCATATGGAGTATTCTGACAATCTCAACCTTATTTTAACCAAATGGAATCATAATGTGATTATTGTACTTTTTATGTGCTCATAGTAACTTGTTAAATAAACAACTGAATAACAATATCAATAATAATAAACATATTAGGTCATAATTTCTACACAATATTATTGGTGTCTAGTTCCACTTGTTGGCACTAAGATTTGGCTCAAAGATTGTTAACAATTCTTCATATACAGCTTTACGTATTCATTTTATTACGTACACAATAAATAACACATACATGTTTACCTAAAATAGTAATGTAACAAAATATCTTAGGAATCGATTCAAAGCTTAGCGCCAATAATTTACTCTTTCATTTTATTATGTACACAATAAATAACACATACATGTTTACCTAAAATAGTAATGTAACAAAATATCTCGGGAATCGATTCAAAGCTTAGCGCCAATAATTTACTGAACTAAAAATGGTGTTTCATAATGACTTTCATTCAATGCATGGAAACATGCGCAAATACAAACACAATTGAGTGTATAAACGCACACGACTAATCTCATCAATGGACAGTTGTTTTTTACACCCAATTGGGGGCTTTTGGTACATAATAGGTACCTCATCAAACTTGATACACATACTAAATTTGATATACTGGGTATACTTTGCACACAATTGGGTGTAAAAAAATCACACAGCTAGCAATCGGACAGTTGTGTGATTTTTACACCCAATTTTGGGGCTTTTGGTACCTGAAAGCACCTCATCAAGCCTGATGTACTTACTAAAATTGACATACTGGGTATGCTTTGCACACAATTGGGTGTATAAAAGCACACAACTAGCCCTAATATCAGAATCAAAGAAACAATAGACAGATGTGGGTGGTTTTAAAACCCAATTTGGGAGCTTTGGGTACTAAAAGCACCTCAACAAGCATATAAGTATATTAAATTTGACATACTGCATATGCTTTACACACAATTGGGTGTATAAAAGCACATAACTAGCCTGTAATACAGCATTTCATTTCAAATTTTAGTATACCAACTGGTATACTACACAGTTTTAACACTAACTTTCATGGTTAATTTCATAATAGTTTCTAACTAGGTTTAAACAGTTTAAACAAAGACTAATGCAATGGCACTTTTGTATAAATATATATAATACCATTAAAAATTATAGGGCGTTGTTATTGCAATTTTGACAACACTAACATAGAATATGAAGATTTCACATCACCAAATAATGTCTCTTGTGGGATTCCGTCCTGATCTGCAGTGTTTTTACCTATAAATCGATATTAAAAACCAAAACAATTGTGCAAATTTTTGGGAAAATTTGTGCCAGGTAATAAATGTAGGCTTGAATCTAAGCATCTGCCAAGATTGGAAAAGATTCTGGGCTCTAATTCAGATTTTCATGTATTTCTCAAACCGGCTGCTTCTAGGTAAAATCACAAGTGCTTCTATTTTGAAAATTGGGTGAAAAAAGTGTATTGCATTCGTGGTCCGGAAGCTCGAAAATTCAATGGTCACCAATATATTTAATTTAGTTTGTTTACTTGCTTGTTTGTTTGTCAGTCAGGAAAACATCACTTTGAAAAATTGAGTCGCTTCGTAAGGTAGGTAGAGCCATTTGAATAGAGACCATTTTGTATACAAAGTATAGGGAAATTTATTAGTATTGTGCACCCTCAAGGGAGAGTACGTGTGTGAGCCTATACCGAAGACGTTTTGATTCAGCAAGTTAGACCTGTGCCAAACAAGTTTTGATTAGCATTTGCATATTGACTGATGAGGTGTTTTTGATTGTAATTAATATAATTTATAGCTAAAATTGCAGAAAAAAGCAACATTTACTTGGCTACCAGTGCTAAGGTGAGTTATGGCCCGAAATTGGAGACTTGGAGAAATATCAGTATAGAGGCACTGTTAGATCAATACATGAACAGGTAAGCTTACCTTGTGTGTGTGTGTAGGGTAGGCTATAATTATGACAGGCAGCCACATTGGAGATGGAGAAAACATGGATGGGGGGGGGGCTAGGCTAAGCTTATGATTTCACTAACATGATCAAAGATAATTCAACACTTGTATAATTCATGCATTGCCTTTATGGTCATGTTTTCCCTGCTTCTGTCATATCTGTGTGTCTGTCTTGCTGTCTGTCCTAAGTTTAGCCTGCCTACACCCCCTCCTAACACACACATAAGGTAAGTTTACCTGATCCAAGGCCCGTGTCATGAGCTCCAGCAGCCTTTATGTTTGTTATCTACAGTAGATAGCACATTATTTGAATTTGGCGCCAAGTTGAATTTGGCCAAAATGTCAACTTGTGATCGGTCACTCAAAGTGAAGTTAGGGGAGAGTGGGGTAAGTTGAGCCAGGGGGTAAGTTGATCCACCCCCTCTAGAAAGAAAATTAAAAACTTATCTTACTTTGCAGTTCCACTTATTTGTATATGACATACTACAGGCCTCTCAAGTGTAATATGGAATCACTTGCACATATGGTAAGAAAGTGCCATTAGAAAGTTCATTTTTGGCACTTTTGTTGAACTTTTAGAAAAAAACAATTTTTTTCATGTTTCACCCAGAAGGAAAAAGGCTAAAATTATAGCATTCTGGGTATTGAGGATGTGATATATGAACACTATTTTAGAAAACTATTTACAACTGTAACAAGTTTTAGTCAGACAGGAGGCTTGGTTGTTGACAAAAAGGGTCACATGGGGTAAGTTGATCCAAAGGCCATGGGGCAAGTTGAACATAGGAAAAACCTGCAGAAATTTCCCCAATTTTTTTATTCAAAGTAAAATCTTGTCCGAAATTACTTGTATGCAATATTTAGATCAAACTACTTCTATATTAAACTATTTTTCGAAATAAATACATGAAAATAACAATTTAGAAAAAAGGCAAAATTGAATTTCACAGCTATGGCATATACCTGTGCATTTCTATGGTGGCTCAACTTACCCCACGACTGACTCAACACCCCACCGTTGTAAGTTGAGCCAATGTCTGCAAAAATAATTTTAGCGTCTCACTGTGAGAAAGTGCAAAACATTGATTACAATTTTGTGGTATCATAACCAAGTAAACATACATATGTTTCATTTGCAACACTGCATTTGGGTCCTGCTTTATTTATTTGTGCATAGTGAAAGGAAATGTAAAAAGTGGCTCAACTTACCCCACTCTCCATATATAATATAATGTATATTAGTATTATGTTAAGTATTATTAATGTTAATTAGTATTAAAACTCTTAGGAAATTATAAAATCAAACATCTTGAGGTCCGTGAAGGGCTATTGAATGTGGTATGAGGCTATGTGGTTGTATATAATCATGTATAGGCCTAGTCAATAGCAGATTGAACTATGTCCTGTAATATGAGGCTAGTCAAAATCAGTTTATGAACAATGCCATGTGATATGAGGTTATGAGCTTTATAATAAAAATCAGTGTTTTTACATTAGGAAATGATTATTTGTTCCCTAGTTTTGAGGTATAATAGTACTTCGTTTGGTAAAATTAAAAGTTTGGAGTGCTTATTTGAAGGTTCACTGGGTACATTATGCTGCACCAGATTATAAATATAACGTGTTTCATAAAATAAAAAAATAATAGGTCATAATTCGTCATATTATGTCATAACTGAATCAAAAAAAGAACGACAAGCATCAAAATATTTGGTATAAATCATAAAAAAATTCTTTGGTGGAAATCAAACAACAACAAAAAAGACAGATCCTTTGTGTCCAAGTTTTGAAGATAAGTAAACACATGAACATGTTCAGATCCCTCCTTACGACATTATTACTGTGGTTACCAAGCACTATTTGCTTTGTTCCATACCAAATATACCGTATACAAATATCCTAATATACAAAATTATTATGTTATAGGTAGAGAAGACATTACAGATTTAAGCAATATGATGATGACGGCATATCCACTATTTGGTGGAACTCAGAATTGCCAGCTTGTTTTTTAGAGTGCAGATCAAAATATAAATATTAACAAATCTATGTTATGGTACTTACATTATTGTACACAGCTATTCCATTTAAAATCCACACTACCTCTGTGGAAGATTTAGCTTAAGTATTCCACAGAAGGAGGGTAAGTTTCAAATAGAATAGACAATTAGGTAACTTCCATTTGGAATACTCACTCCAGTTGTGGAAGATATGTGACGTGTCATGTCAAAAGCAGACACTTTTGGGCAGGTGATCAATTTTGAGATTTTTACATATCTTAAATATGGAGATATTTTGCTTCACAACGCTGTTTCCCCATGAAATTGGACATTCCTAAGCGAAGATATTGAGTTCGTAAGTTATGGTATTATAAAATTGGAAATTGAGATATCGGCCTTTAAAAATATTATTGACAATGTTAGAGTAGGATTTACCTTGAAACCTGTCTCAAAAAATACAAGATGCCAGTTATATTCTGGTCTGAAACTATCAGACAATATTTTTAACATCAATAATATCACAAATTCGCAACAAACTCAAATTGTAAAAAATTCACCCCCCGGGCAGATTTTTGGCTATTTCTCCATTTACGACCCTGCCCAAAAGTGTCTGCTTTTGACATGACATGTCATGAAAAAAACGGAATATCCCTCGGGGCTGCGCCCCTTGGGATATTCCTCGGTTCCAAATCACAATGTTTAGATATTTCACAATACCCTCAAAACAACTGATGCGCAGTCATTAACCTCTAACCCAACCCATGTTTTTTTTTATATTTGAAGGAAAGAAAAAAAAAAAGGAGAGAAGATGAACAAAGAATTCACTTGGTACCCCCAAGATTTGAATCTCGGAACCCTGGCATGCCACGCAGAAGATTACCGACCTGTACCCACACGGGTTCCCTGGCAATATATGACTTAGGCTGATGGCATCATCACATCGCGTGGAATGCATGCACAAGCAGTGGTTTAAATAGTGAGATCTAGTGATCACCTGTTCCGTTAGGGTTAATTAACGTTCAATTTGTCATCTTTACCAAATTACCTTATTGTGAATAATGCATCCACCAATTCCATTCTTGTAGTTTAATAAACTTAAAATGAATGATTCTTAGTACACACAAGTCAAGACACTTTGAAACATAATCTTTGTTCGCTTTCCAAATTGATTTATTAAAGTAACATACAGGCCCATACACAGAGGGGTATGCTTTTTGATCAAAAAAGGTCCACATTTTGGGTAGAAGGTTCACTTTTAATAAAATTGCCTGCCCCCCCCCCACCTCAGTGTCCTGGAAAAAAGTCCACTTTTTAAAAATTTGCACCCCAATCCTGCGTACGGGCCTGGTAACATATAAACTATTAGAGTCAAATGAAATATCACATCTACAATGAAACTGTTGAAAATACCAATAAACAGAAGGAATGAAATAAATACAACACATATAAGAAATATCAAATAATTGGTACAATCTGATCTAACCAGGCCAAAGGATTCTGAACTTGATATACTGGCCAAAATAGGGATCAAAAAACAATAAAATACATACGAAAATGGGCAAGTTTATATAAAAACACATGACTTCACAGACATGTGTATATAAATATAGGGATGCAAGTATTTCTGCGATTGTGTTCTTACTTTCCCATTAGGTTGCAGATGATGATAATAACAAAATGTTCAAAAGTGCTTCCTTTAGCATGTTTGGATCAAACTGACATTTCATACATATGACTTTTGATATTATTGTACATGTTAATCTGTCTCTATAGTATCACAATGAGATACAAGCTGCCTTTAAATGTGTTCACAATGTAGTTCACAATCAAAAGTTAAAATAAAAATCCACTTCATTGTAGAGTATAAGCCTAGAGAGTATTTGTGGCTCATTCCCACAAAACCAATTGAACATGTCAGCAGATGATGTATGATAAACTAAGATTTTGATTGTTTAATTGTGATAACAAAAAGGATGGCACAAAAAGATGATTATTCAATTAATAATAATTGTTGCATGTTGAATTATCTCAATGCCATCTGGGTGCTGTATTACATACATATACAATTTATACCGCACATAATCAAATGAAAGCTCTAAGCGCCTTTACAAACTACAGCCAAGGATGGAATAGAAACAAACAAAAATACAAAAGGAATAATTACATATTACATTTGTAAACATAAAAAGGTGTGTATTCATTGCTCTATTTCTCAGAATTGCATTTTCAATATTTGTCAAAATAGAATCCTTGGTAATTTACGCTTTCAAACTGAATAAAAGAAAATGATCTTGGGGCACATTCTGCAGAAAAGCACTTGAAAACCAACTTAAAGCCATATTATAACATTTGCTGAGGAAGACGCCCTCACTAAATTTTTAAAATTCCTTTTTTACACGATTAAATTGTACTTTATTAAACCAATATGCCCTGCAAAAATCAAGACTCTGAGTGCTGTAGTTTTGCCAAAATCCGTGATTTTGAATTAAAGGCTGATTCAGCGCTTTATTATTACGATGGAATTATTAGTCGAACGCATACACGATGTTCATAACACACAGTACGTCACGGCGGCGGGACGGTGATATACACAACAAAGGGTCGTACCATAACATGACCGAAGGAGTGGTACGTATTGGCGACATGTGCGCTGGTAGTAAATTCCAATTTTCTTTGATTGGCCGTAGTTGTTCGGCTCAAAAATAAAAGGGGATATATCTGACAGTAAAAGCTAACATTTTATGGCAAAGAAATGCTAATCTATTTTGTTTGAAAATGTTATAATATTGCTTTAAGTACCATCTCTGCAACAGCATAAATAATAACCCTAACTAAGCATTTACTTTATGACACATCTTAACAATACATAACCTGTTAAAGAGATTAAAACTTTTTCATGAATATTCATAAGTACATCACCTATTCAATATCAAGCTAATGCTGGAAGACAATAAACAATAAAAACATAAACATTTGAAGTACTCATAAACTTGAGAAGCAAAAGATGCCTACATTTTCATTATCAATGAGATAAATCATGAAATGACCTTTTCAAATTAAAGATAAACTATAATCACTTAAAATAATTTCAAAGACAATATGATGGAAAATAATAAGTTTACTTGACAATGATCATGATCAATTACAGATGAAAATATAATTTGATATGAAACCAAAACCTACATGCAGAACACATTTATGATTCTACATACATGAATTTAAGTCATGTGAAAATGACACAATCAAAATAAACAAAATAATAACTTTGCATTTGATGGAAGCAAGTTATATGGAAACAAGTTACAAGATTCAGCCAAGGTGGAGAAGGGGGTTCTTGAGGCTATTACACGTGTCATACTCAAATGTTACTTTTTAAATTTTATACCACCAGTATGACCTAACTGCTCCAACACATACTTGGTCCCCACAACATGGACAGTATTCATTTCATACATTCTTTGCCAATAACACCTCCATGCTTCAGACACAGATCTGTGCTGCAGAGCAATGTCGGAACGTCACTATGCTACTTTTCTCAGTAATGAGACCGTATAAATATAGGCACTAAATAATGCATGGAAGTTAATTATATATATTGAAAGTATAGATATACAACATTTGTACATAAAATAAATTGTTCACCAAAGATTTTCACAATAAAGATTGCTTGCCTTATATTATATATAATAGCTGTTTATTTTTCAACAAAACATCAATTCCTCTATTTCATTTTCATACCATTTACCACATTATGGTCACAAATAAATCAATTCTTGCTGACCATTGTAATACAACATCTGAGGATTATTGCAATTGCAACATTTCTGATCTAAATTCAAATTAACACTTAAATTTTAACTCACAAACTGGGACAACATGTCACACGTTTGTTGTGCACCTTCATTTTGATTTAACTAAAAAATTAACCTAATTTTGGCCAGTTTAGCATTAAAATGCAGTTGTCCTAGTAAACGTAAATCTGGAAATTGGTCAGTCTGTGTGGTGTGTTTATTTATCAGGAGCAGGGGAAAAGGGGGTTGGCTCACAGTCCCCGATTGATATGGTGGGTGGGTGTGTGTGTGTGGGGGGGGGTGCGTTTGTAAATGCCGTCTAACGAGGACCTACATATGGATACACACCGTAAAACGAGGACACACCTCCAAACGGGGACGTCCTCGTTTTGAAACTATGCCCAGGATGACGTAAATGATGCAAATATGCATATAAGATAGGTCCCCCATAGCGGGTATAGGACGGGTCTCAGTTGGATAGTAAGTTGCCTGGTATGATTGCGTGAGGTCCACGGTGTGTCGATTAAAAACGGGTGTGTAAGTCCTCGGTTAGATCCTTCTAAAGTCGAGGTCCTCGTTTGAACGTATTTACAAACAGGGGGGTGTGTGTGGGGGGGGGGGGGGGTTAATCTGACAAGTATTTGGATATTTTTAATTGCCCCGGACCCCACAAACCCTAGCTTCACACCAAGGTAATATGTCATGTGCTCTTCGCGCAGTGCTTTTATTTTTTAGTTAATTCGGAGGAGTGCAGAATTTGCCCCCCCCATGAAATCTTGTGCACACCACTGCTAATTAGAGTTAGTTGCCCTTACCCCAACCAAGAGACTATGTGAGCGATCTTAATCAACACTGAAATACATTAGTACTAATTAAATTATTTCCCTTTAGGGAAATTATTTAATGTGATTTGTAAATCACATAAAAATATAAGCGATTCTGAGGATGTTGAGGAGTTTATTTACAATAATTGTTACAGATATCACCAAAATGAGTGATTCATAACCTCCACAAAAACATAAATAAATATGTGGTTCATAATTAAGGTGACCCCACAACAAAGGTTTGTAAATACAAAGAATATGCAATGAAGTCATTAATATTCATAAATGTGCAAATAAATGACAAAAATTATACAGCAGAAGAGGATCATACTCAAAATATGCAAATAAGTTTGAAACAAGCTTGTTAAATCTATTTTTCATATATCCTCTATCGCCTACCAAGCTTGAAGTTGATAGATTATTACATTGAAGCTGCAGAGTGGCTAAGGGCACACCATTAGATTTTCGGGGGGGGCATGGGAGTTTAGGTCAGGCTGAATTTTTTTTTGGCTGCCTAAGGTGGCAAATTTTTGTCCCTTCTTTGGAGAAGAGTTTTTAAAGGACAATGGGGGAAAATTGTTTATTTTTAAGTATCATGTTTGCTTCATTAATTTTTTTTCCAAAAAAAAATTCCAAGTAAAATTTTTTTTGTGCTTGCTTCTCCGGTTTTCAATGTCCAAAAATTACTTTTTGGACAGTTGTTACTGGTTTTCAGATACTTAATATTAACTAGGTGGATGAAAGCAGAACAAGCATCAAACTTTAGATGATGACGCATTTGTCAATGAGATGCATCCGTCATAAATATTAATGCAAATAAAAGTCTATAACTTCATTTTAGATCAACATATTTTGCAATGCTAAAACATACACGAATGACAGGGAAAAACATGATAGCAAACCAAGGGCATCAATCTGAAGTTGATCGTGGGGGTACACAGGTTTGGTTAAATATGACCATGAAGCAGGGGTTGTCTGAGGGAGGGATGTGGCCCCCTGAGTAGCTCTGAGTCGTTGGAAAATTTTACAAGATGGGCACCAAAAGCCAAATGAAGGCATTTGGTGGACACTTTTCACACTATTGTGTAAAATGTTGAAAAATGTTCAATATGAGCGCCCAATTGAAGCAGTTTGCAGTTCATTTCTAGAGGCGTGCCTGGACTTTTTTGTCAAGGGGGGAACAAAGATATTTTTCAGTTTCATACTATTTGAAGTGAAAATTGATACACATTGGGTTCATTTTGCAAGAGGCGCACAAACATTTGCATTTTTACACTATTTAATACCCAAATCCCGCTTCATTTTCTTGGGGAATTGTGTTTTACGGGTGTAACCTAGGCAGAATTTTGCGTGTTTGTGTAATCTAGGGGATTTTTCCCCCTACCACAGAACAAGTTTTTTTTAGTCAAGTGGATGATTTCTTTTCCATCTGAAGTAGGCAATTTTATTTTTCTTTGCACATAGGGAAATTTTTTTCTTCAAAAAACTCCCATGCCCCCTGGAAATCTAATGGTGCGCCCCTATATGATTTTGCTTCCGCCCGCCCGGATGCATGGAATAATTGATAGGAAGAGGCACTCCCTAATTAGCATGAGGCCGCATTCTTATTTAAATTAGCCATTGTGTTATAAATTCATATTCATGTTTACCAGTAGCACTTTACACCACCAGGTAGGGTAAGCCATGAATAATTTAGTTTTGTAAAGTCAAATAAGCTTCATTCTTTCCAGTCTTGAACAAAATAGTAGGCGGAGGCGGGAATCGATCTCGGTACCTCTCGGTTGAAAGGCACAGCGTACGACCACTACGCCAAGTAACTATCTGCTGTGAGATGTGTGATTTTAATCCTTGATATTGCTCAATGGAATAAATCGTGAAATTAAATCAATAATAAAAGAAGCAGAGTTTTATTTTGGGCTCAAATTGGAGACAGCTCTACTAGAGAAAAGGGAAAATATTTGTCTTTGCTCTAAAGAAAATATTTAAGTTAGAAAATAATCAAATAAATTTAAATAAATATTTTGAAACAGAATGTTATGCCTCTATTGGAAAAAAATATATTACAATAACTTGTGTGTCATAATTTATTATTTATTTATTATTAATTACTTACTTACTTACTTAATTTATTTATTTATTATTTAATCACTAACATTTATACTCACTTCATCACTCACTCACTTAAAATTAATATCATTCTGATGACAAAACAACCCAATTAATTATATCATGAACAATATTATTTAAATTATTTAAATTTTGTAAATTTGACCAAATATTTTTATAATTGTCCCAGAAAGATTAATTTGATTGTAGGTACATGCAGTAGAAAATAGTCTAAAGACAATATATGCAAAGTTTAAGGCCTTTTATGGTGGGTATACTTTTGGAGCTACATTTTATTTCAGGTCGAAATATGGTGAAAAAATGAAATGTGTAAAAAACGCGTTTGAAAATTTAAAAAACGTTATATAAAAAAAATTTTATCCGATTTGCATAACTTTTGAAAGTTTGTTTAATGTATTATCAAAAGTGCATTATGTTAATGTGTCTAATAATGAAAAACACATTGATATAATGATGATTTTTTGTTTTCTCTTGACACCTGTCTCACTTTAATTTCAAAATGGCAATTTATTGCTCGCATTTATTTCAGAAAAATTAATTCATCCACCAATGCCAAGAAATCTACCGTCACCACTGTCTATTTTACCATAATGACAGATTCAGTAATCATCCATCTTACAAAATAATATTGTGTGAAATAATATATGGTCAGTAAATCAATCAACCAATCAACTCCCTCCTCTCAATTACTCTTGCATTCATTCATTTACCTGTTATACCTTCACACTTTATTCCAACAATCAATCATCAATCAATCAATCAATCAATTCATCAATCAATCAACCCATACATCAACATATCAATCAGTCAATCTGTCAGTCATTTAGTCTCACGTCATCACAAGTCATAAAATTAAAATTGATCGACAACTTGATTGGTCGATCAGTTCATTGTTTCATTGTTTGATGGTTTGATAAGTCTATTGATCGAAATTGACTATTATATAATTATTAATATTGTTATTGTTTTGATTGATTGATTGATTGATAACTTGAAGAATTGATGTATCAATTAATTCGTTGAGCCGTTGCAAGTGAGTACGTGAAATGTTTAAGAGCTGAGTTACTTCAATAGGCCTAAATTAAATAAATACATAAACAAGCAAATAAATAAATGAATAAATGAATAAATAAATAAATTAATTAATTAATTAATTAATTAATTAATTAACTAATTAATTAATTAATTAATTAATTAATTAATTTATTTAATTAATTATGAATTTATTTATTTATTAATTTATGAATTTATTTATTAATTTATTAATTTATTAAGTAATTAATTCATACATTCATTCATTAATTAACTAATTAATTATTAGATGAATAAATAAAAGTTGTGCAAGAAAAATCAATGCAATAGATGTCCCATTTCGTTTACGGCTATCTATCTGTATATTTGTTTTGTTTTCATAAAATTGCTGTAGGCCTATTTCTCTTTTGAAATCATTAGGGGCTGTGCAATAGTTATGATCCCTGGGGAAGGGGAAAATTGGGGGGGGGGGGCAAGAATTTTTTGGCGAGCCGCAAGGGGGGACAAGCAATTTTTGGCCAGCCGAGAGGGGGGAAAGCGATTTTTGGCACACATCCATGGGGTGCGTTTTAAATAAAACGCTCTAAAAAGGCTTCGAAAAACAGTACGGAAACGCTTTAATATGCAAATTTTCCTGCTCGCCGCGCTCGCAACATATTAAATAAGGCATACCGCATGATACCCGCAAATCATTGGCATGTGCAAGAGGGGGGGGGCTAAGATTTTTGGGCGGACCGAGAGGGGGGTGCAAGGTATTTTTGGCGGGCTGAGAGGGGGGAACGATATTTGGCGGGCCATTCGGAAATTTTACCCCCGGTAACGTACTGTTATCCTAAGCCTTTTTAGAGCATTTTATTTAATAGGCGTAGGCCTACCATGAATAGGGCCTATGTGCAAACCCCCCCGGCTCAGAATTATTACACAGCCCTTGATAATCTCCGGGGATAATCTCCAAAATCATTCAATCATTCTTTTGATAGACCTAAACTCTTCTAGTAGGCCATAGATTTTAAATACTATGAGTAGGCCTATACGTATTCAGCAAGTGACATGTACAAGTGCTATAAACGCCGTGCATCAGTGTGTCACTTCATTAATATTACTAACCGGCTCACACGCTGTAGTGTATAAATCAAAATTCAAAACACTCGGGTGATTACATAATCAGTGGCCTCAGCTCAATTGAGGGCGTTTCAATTTATTACGTGATTTGGGAAATGCACAAGATCAAATAGAACGGCGAGTAATGATTATTTACTTGTTTTTAAAAACAAACTGCTTAGGGCGGTAATACAACGTGTACGTCCGATAACTATAGATTGAATGATATTTATCATCACACGAGAAAACAAAAACAAACGAGGTCAGTGGAGGTCAGTGGTCTCAGCTCTCAGAGGGGGCGCACTTTCAAGCTTGGTACTCGCATTGAACAGACAAAGTTCGCAAACTGAATGGCGGCTTTATTTGTCAACCGTAATTAACATAATCAAGGGGACGAACATGCTAATATCCATAACCGATCGATAACTGGACTCATTTTCTACCAAGCAAACCAGCGGGATTTGTCATAGGTTTGCGTGCGTAATAGAATAACCGTGAATTTAGTGTCACCCCCGTGCCGGATGGACAGACAGCTGACCAACAAACCACCTACGTCATAGCATTATAAGCCCATTGTTGTGCGGACCAACAAAACATTGTTGTTGGGCCAAAAATCACATATCACATACATCTTAAAATTAGTCCTATTACATTAATGCATTATTATGCAAATAAATTCAAACCACATTTCAAACCATCAAAATGAAGATCTCTAGGCTTCTTTTCATTCTATTTTAAACTGCCTTGTGAAGTAGCCAACAAACAAATTAGCAATAACATGAAGAAGGCAGGCCTGAATGTGATATTATGGTGTTATCTGGTTTGATGAACCACCCATCAATACCTTTGCACAATGTTTCACAGTTTAAACTGCTGCACCTGGACCATTATTGGAATGCAAATTTTAAACCTGCAATGAAATATCATTCGAAATCAAATCACTTTTCTAATCACTTATTCTCACCAAACTTTATCAACATTGGGGAACAACCAACAAGATTGATGTTCCATAAAAGAAACTACCGTAAACGTTCGCCTAATGGCGCTTTTGGATTCTTAGAAATGTGAGAGCGCCATCCTTGTAAAATCCCAACAGCATTAAGGATACGTGTATGTTAAATTGAGCAACCTGGACATAATGCCTCAGAAAAAAATATCGTGACATGACCCAATACTTTAGGTCACTAGGTTAGTTGCTAGAGCAGCAAATGTTTTGGGGTTTCTTCAGGTATTCTTTCTCAAAGTGCCATTGGACTTAATTTGTAAATCGATTCATACGTTATACCTCATTAAACGTTTAACTCATTTTGGTAAATCTTTTTATAACATTGTAATTTCTTCATATTTTTTAATATTCTTCAGTTCAAAATTACACCCTTCTATCGTCTGACCCGTTAGCTCAGTCGGTAGAGGGTGCGCCTTGAATGGTGAATGGTACTTGTTCGAATCTTGATTTCTGCCCCCAGTTTTATGTGAAGAAGGGTCAAGAAATGTTTTTGGATTTTGTCTCCATTTTACGAACGAATATTGTGAATTTTTTACAATTTAATTTTAATTTTCTTATTTTTTTTAGATAAATAGGCACTGCGAACAAACGGCAACAAAAACCGCTGACAAAATTTGCTCCACCTGCTACCTATCAATGCGTGATATATTCCACTACATTTAACAGTTAAATGACCTTCGAAAAATAGAACGGCCTCAATGTTTCAAATTGTGTAACTACATTACATTATTCATTTATGCATTATAAATGATCAGCTATTTTTTCTTTTCTTAAAAGGATCGAACCCAAGTAGATCAGACCATTGATCATAACTATCAGACCACGAAGTAGTTACATAACTCCGTGATGGTATCTGAACCAAGCACTGTTTGTATGGCGATCATTACGATCACGGTATTTTGGTATGCCTTTTTTGTGTACTGATTGTTTCGATCGTGGTTCATTACTTAAGCGCGTGATCCCGTTGACATAGTAACATTACGTAACTTCGATACCGGACTTCGATACTGAATAGTTGCTGAGTGCACATAATATGGAAAGCCATTGGGGTATTATGTGCCTTCCAAAGCGCCTTATAACATGTTCTCATTTTGTTGTGGAATCCTAGCCAGTATTCAATGATAGCTATTATAATAGAGGCCTTGCGTTTATCGATTGGCTCCAAACAAAGGATTTGAACCGGATTCTTCCCCGTAATCATGGCGCAGTGCAGTCCATTCAATCAAATGTTGTCATCAACCTATTTGATTGTAGTGCATTTTGTTATGTGTGTGAGACGAACTGTCGCGGTAGATGCAATCATGCTTTTGTTGAATGCATTTGAGTAGTCCGCCATATTTACGGGATGATACGTCATATGCACAGTTTCAAACAAATATAGCTAGGGATTATTGGGGCAGAGGTTATCTTTTGAATCCTCTTAGAGAGCTATCATTTTTTTCGGAAGGGGGGTCCCAAATTTACAAAAAGTCTGCGTCAATAAAATTGCGCACCCGCTATTTCGGCAACAAAAATTTTATGATCCCAAACCCCAAAATTTTATTGAAATCAGTCTTTTTGAATAAAATAACACACTTTCTGTGGTCATCGTGTGACTCCCTACTTTTGGTCATAAAACATTGTATGACCCCTCCTATTATTCTTTCCAAGACTTTATGACCCCCGTATATTTGGGACCCCCCCCCCTTTCGAATAAAATGATATACCTCTTATGACCACTGATGCATAGGCAACGACACTCGCGCGAATTGAAAGACTTGTCGCACGCGACAGTTCGTCCAGAGAGTAGTTATTCTTGAGAGGGCACTCACCTCATTTGCATGGCAAAATTACCCGTCTCCTCTGCAGCCAATTTGGTTTCGCTCCATCGAAATCAAGCTGGTCACGGAGGAGACTACTTTCCTTTGTGTTTGTTCATTTGTGTATGGAGAGCCCTTCTTGGAGTCCGTTTGGACTCAGGCTACGCTCTCAGCTAGAGTCCGACGCTGCATTGTACTAGAAACACCTTCTCTGTGAACTCGCTAGAGCAAGGAAAATAAAAACTGGTTTCATTACTATCTGTTTTTGAGCTTTTTTGCAGGTCTGCGAACATGGTGTTACCACAACTGTCTTTGCGTCATTAACATGTGCTGGAGTCTAGCACAGGTCAACCAAAGTCCCGGATTTTAATAAGACAATAATGATTGACACACACACCACATGCACCAGGAAGTTTCTCATCCAAAAGAATGAGAAAATTTAAATTCTCACCATTTTGGCCGTTTCTCATCAAAATGTCCGTTTTCTCATCCAAAACTTCCTTTAGTGTATTAAGTTAGCTTAGGCCTATTGATCCTAAATTTGCTGGTAGGGTAAAACTCGTTTTAGGGGGTGTTTAAAAAAGTTGGCCACACATGCGTATAGGCCTACATTATCATACTTGAGTGCCCCTCCCTCCCCCTTCCCCGGTGAAATTTGAGACTCATTTGGTCACCGTCCTAAGCGTCCTTGCCCACACGAGTCGCCCAGGAGTAGGTCCTACCCGGCATTAATAATTATTAGTGGTTAGCCTCCCTAAATACAGTCGCGTATCGTGTTGTCAATTATCGTTACTTGTGTCCATGGATATGACCCCATGTATACACAGTCTATGCCATGGAGCTATTATAAGATGGAGAGGAAATAGATTACGTAACGCATTGAAACCTTGTGCCGATTTGAAATCTGACAAGCTATTCATCGAAAGGTACCTTTTGTTTGGGACAAAGGGCTTCCACCATTAAATCGGTAAGCTGACCCGACAGTGTATTAACGCTTTACCTAGCAGGCTACTGTCAATAAGTGATCAAATGCAAGTCGCGTGAAAGCGCTTAATGGAATGAAAAGTACCTATTGTTAAACATAAACCCAAGGGTGTGATTGAGTAGCCGTAAGCACAAAAGGCACACATTAGCTGCTAATGCATAGTTCGTTGTCACCCCACTGACATTAGGTGCTTCATTTAAATAAATTGAATGCGCCTGCTGAATGATACACATCATGGCTGCCATGTCTATAATGGTATTAAATAGCTACGTCCCGGGAGCTACGTATACATGTAACATATAATAAGTATACCGGTATAGGCCTATATAAAAGTTGTTTTACAAATTGAGATTTTATTTTATTTTATTTTAAGAAGGAGAATATCATAATCAGTGGCGTACTGAAGGGGGCAGCTCTTCTGTGGGAGGTCTTGGGAGGGGATGAGGTTGAAGGAGGGGATATGAAGAATGAGAGGGGACTGGAGGAAGAGAGAAAGAGGAAGAAATAAAGAGAAATAAATAAATAGACGTAAATAAATAGAAAGGTGAGGAAAATGATAGGAATGAGAGGGGACAAAACGTAAGAGGGGATGGAGAAGGGAAGGGAGATAAGAAGAGGGAGTGATACTTTAGCAAGTACAGAGAATGGAAAAGAAATGAATGACAAATAAATGTAGGCCTTATAATAATTATTATAGAAACTAAACACAGAACCCCCCCGCGCCCCCACACACACACACACATAGGCCTAACACTAACAGCACTATAGGCAGCCATTCGATGATGCCAATGCCTTTATGCGTTACGTATTTAAAACGCCCAGTCAGATGTATTTTACACCTGACAAGCACAAGTCACCCAATTTCGAAAATTGGACGTTGAATGTACACTCTCATGAATATTGATTGGCAACATTTTCCAATATGTCAGCGCTCAAATCGGACACAATAGAACAATAGACCATTCAGTGCGTTGGTCTATGCCATGTCATTTACGGATACAAAGAGGATAATAATGTTGAGGGCGCCCACAAAATCTTACACCGTCTTACACAATGTTCCAAGGCAAAGTTCAGTTTAATATTTACTCATCGTAAAAATACAGACGTTTTATTATGTGATGATGTTGTCTGGATGGGTGGACAGTTGTCACACTGTGGAAAAACAACAACCGGGAATCCGCATTCATTTACAAATAGCATTAAATTAGTATCACATAGTGGCCTCCGTGCAGTGGAAAACCTTAATTCTTTCATCAAAAAGAAATGAAAATGACAAAAAAAACCGAATCCACCTGTACGCCTATAAAACATGTAAAATGGGCACAGAAATGTGTCTCAAATATGAATGAATTTTAAGAAACATACGGGATATAATGAACCAATGACCTGACGCCATGATAGTAGGATCTATTAGTCGTTTTATATACAATGTATATACCGTGTTGTCATAATACCAATATTTGACATAATATATAACGAGTAATATTTAGTATTGTAAATATGCAGTTCATATGCACAAACGAACACTGATCTTTATGATATTCAGGTTGTTGTACATCTCATATAACATGTCATATAGGCATATAGGGTATAATCTTCTTCCACGGTAAACCAAACAGCTTCCGTGGTAAACCTTACAGCGCCATCACTTGATGAAAGTACGTTATTAGTAGGCGTGAGTTAAAAGCTATCTGGGCTAGAACTATTGCGACTGTAGGGGTGACCTTGCGTACAGGTAAAAAAAATACTCGTAGCGGTTATATTACACGTCTGGTTTAGGGCAACGGGGGTGGAAAGGAGGGTAGGCCTACTACGGGGATGTGCGACAGATTCGGGATGCATTTTGGTTTATTGATGGCCCTCAATTTCATGAAAATTTGGTTTAAGAAAGATTGTTTTTAATTTATTTTTTTTTAAATTAATTTGTTTCCCAAATTTTTATCGGAAAGTGTGCCATTTTTTTAATTGTTATCATGGCGTGCGATAATAAATAGGCCTATTAATATAATTTTTAAATGCTATTTTATTATTTTGTTATTAATTGAAAATCTAAAATAGTATAAAATCCTATATGATGCCTTATATTAAAGTTTAAAACGTTCTTCCAATATTAATAACTATTTTTAAATAATTCCTAACATCTCCCCCTCCCCCAATACACACACCCCCACACCCCACACCTCTACACCAACAACCACATGCCAAGTCTTGGCGAAAGTCTACCTTGCACATCGTGCACGCGCGCGTGCACCATCCAGCATTGTCCCGCTAAAATACACTACCCTATTACGAGCAATGGAATAGCCCGTCAATCATGCACAGTGGTTGCTCCTGGAAGGAAGATTATACCCGATGTGACGCGGTTGCTCATGGAAGACAAGAAGGATTATACCCTTTTCCATATAGGAGGTCATATGTGTTGACCTTCTCCTATTGTATTTGTTCATGGAGAGGATTAGCGCCATTAAAACTCCATCAGTATTTGGGCGTAGTTCAGTGAACTCACCAGATTGCTATTCCAAGTACTTTGATAAATACAGATAATATGTATTAATGGGTCGAGGCGATTGCATTGAAAAACTAATAAATTATTCATAACAGTTACGTAATCAATCGATAGTGCGGACACTTTTCATTTACAAACCACCAAAATTCGTAATCTTTTAGCGTTGGAAAAGAAACCACGTGAATAGAGTGTCATCCCCCTGCGTTCGTCTCACACACATAACAAATGCCTATACAATCAAATAGGTTCATTACAACATTTGATTGAATGGATTGAGTTACTCTAAATTGAAACGATAAAAACAAAGAATCATGAAAAAAGACACATACAAGATAAAATATTAAAATTATATAAACAATGTTAAAGATGAAATCAAGAAAATAGAGAATAAAATTTCCTCAAATCAGAAAAAAAAACATTGACAGACATCATAATCTGTCAGAAATTACTGCATGAGATTCGAACCATCAATCTTCTCCACAAGTTCTCTTTATCCTCGCACTATAGTCTAATGCTCTGCTCACTGGGCCACAACGTATCAGGTGAATGATTACCGCATTATCATGAACAAGTTTGTTCGATCTTGTTCATAATTGTATGTGTCGATAGGTTTCACCCTTTAACTACACGTGCCCTTAATGATCAGTGATAATAGTCGGCTTTTACAGGGATGGCGCTCTCTCATTTCCATGAACTCTATAGCGCCATTAGGCGAACGTTTACGGTAGTTTTGTTAGGGTGGAGGGTGGAGTTAAAATGTTGATTTCATTTCTCCTATGCTCTTAAAAAACGTTGATGTAATTTTGACCTTAGTTTCATTAGAGATGGGAAGGGATGGGGACGGCTATGAAACAAAACTAGTTATGTTTATAGGATATCATAGATATGATTGTTCACTTACAAATTTTGATTTTCCAGCTTATTATACCATAATATTATATTTACAGCTACATAAAATTGATTAAAAAGATCCTATTCCTGTGTGGGAATGGGTCTCCTGAGTGCAAAAGTCTTTGCAGTAGCTCATCATACATGTACACATGGCAAAAAGCGCATGTTCATATAACATATTTTATTTACACTTACACAACTTCTACGAACTAGCATGTTAATAGATACAAGATATAAACTTAAGTTTTGTTTCTGGGTCAGAAGTGGGAAGAGTGTAGCAAGATATCCTTTTAAAATTCAAATTCAAAGCGTATTAAAAAAAAAAAAAGTTTTGCCTAAAAATATCTAATCACATATCTATAAATTGACAAATAAAGCAATCAACTGTGTATAAACTGTTATCTACTCAGGTATCTACCAATAGAAAACTGGAGAAATTGCAAAACATAATAATCAACTGAAAAATATTTTAAGTGGTATTATAAAGTTTGTTTATTTGATAAACTGTTCTTCTAAAAACCTGTTTTCCTAATAAACTTAATTTTTTCTGATTTTTCTCATAAAATTGGCTTTTCCGATGTTCTTTAGATAAACCATATTTTCAAATTTGTCGATGTCTGATAAACTAATTTTATCAGAAAAACAATGCTTATCAGGTAAAATAATAGTTTCTCATAGACATGATAGAGGAACTCAGTTTATCACAAAAACTACTGAGTGCTTGGCTTGCCATGTAAATTTAGATCAGTGGACAAATAAGGCTGGTTTTTCATAGCTTGCTTAGAGGCCATTCGCCACTTGCACGGTTCCGCCATTATGCACTATATGCGGGAGAGCCTCGAACTGGCAGCATACATGAAAGGAAGAATTACGTAACCTTACACAGAATGTTATATGACTGGTTCAATTCCCATTCATGTATGCTGCCAGTTCGAGGCTCTCCCCGCACATAGTGCATACTGGCGGAACCGTGCAAGTGGCGAATGGAGCAATTATACCTGAAGTCATAGGAATGATGAAACATTTATAAAATAAAGTCAGAAGATTGTCTCCTTTGGTAGGACTAGCCCTGGTGGCATATAAAACTTTGCCTCTAGCTGAGCTTACAAACCAGGGATATGAGACAATAGAGTTCATCAACCTCTCACCATTTTGGCATCAAATCCATAGGATCCAATAGACTACTATAAAAACTACTACTATCATATTCACATGTTCATAAACAGATATTAACAAGTACATGTAGATGACATCTTTTTAAATGTTTTCCAAATTGTAAACATGGCATAAATATGAAAAATGGATGATTTCAACATTCTTACCGAAAAAGGTGACCTTTAGTGAATTTTTCCTGCAAAAAAGGGCTGATTTTCAATGTTTTTACAGAAAAACAGCGGAACTTTGTATTTGAATTGGCCTCTCTGATTACATCTTTGACCCCAACAATGCTCATTGTGACCATGTGCACAGTACATGAATTTATATATGACAAAATGTTCAAAAATGTTATTTATTGATTAATTGGTTGACTGTAAGCAGTTAAAGTCAACCAATTGTCAGCCAATATTTCGCTTATTTCTCATAGGCAATGTCATTTTGGCCCCCGTACAGGAAAAAGTTGATATCCTTAGTATTTTTGTAGACCCCAATGTGCAATAGTTCCAATTCAACAAGATCCATCCATATGTTTCTTCAGCTGAATAACCAGTTATGGGATATCTGGTCCATTGAGGCTACTGTCTGGGCCCCGTACAGGAAAAAAGTTGGTGTCATTGGTATTTTGTATAATACAATGGGTAATAGTTCCAATTCAAAAGATTCATCCATGTGTCTCTTCAGCTGAATGGGTATAGGTCATTGGTAGATCACCAGCGTGGCCATCTTCGGAGTCTAATTTCACCCTTCTTAAGATGAGCACTCCTGGTGTAATTTTCTCTTGCAATGACAAAATTGGATAAATCAGTTAAGGGACATTAGGCCCTTTGGACAATTTGAAAAATCGGTTATGGGATATTGGGCCCTTTGAGGCTACTGTCTAGGCCCCGTACAGGAAAAGTTGCTGTCATTGGTATTTTTGTGCACCCCAATGTGTAATTGTTCCAATGCACAAATATTTATGCATGTCTTCCTTCAGCTGAATAACCTGTTATGGGGCATCGGGGTCTTTGAGGCTACTGTCTGGGCCCCTGTACAGGAAACAATTGCTGTCATTTGTATTTTTGTGCACTCCAATGTGTAATAGTTCCAATGCAAAAATATTTATGCATGCCTCTCTTCAGCTGAATAAATCAGTTATGGGACATTGGGCCCTTTGAGGCTACTGTCTGAGCCCCGTACAGAAAAAAGTTTCCGTCATTGGTATTTTTGTGCACCACAATGTCTAATAGTACCAATGCATATAGATTCATCCATGCCTTCCTTCAGCTGAATAACCTGTTATGGGACATTGGGCCCTTTGAGGCTACTGTCTGGGCCCCTGTACGGGAAAAAGTTGCTGTCATGGGTATTTTTGTGCAACCCAATGTGTAACAGTTCCAATGCTAAAAGATTTACGCATGTCTTCCTTCAGCTGAATAACCTGTTATGGGGCATCGGGCCCTTTGAGGCTACTGTCTGGGCCCCCGTACAGGCCAAAGTTGCTGTCATTGATATTTTTGTAAATCCCAATGGGTAATAATTCCAATGCAAAAAGATTCATCCATGTCTCTCTTCAGCTGAATAAGTCAGTTATGGGACATTGGGCCCATTGGGCCCTTTGAGGCTACTGTCTGGGCCCCTGTACAGGAAAAAAGTTGCTGTCATTGGTATTTTGTGCACCCCAATGTGTAATAGGCCTAGTTCCATTTCAAAAAGATTCATCCTTGTCTCTCTTCAGCTGAATAACACCATATGGGCGGGCCCCTTTGGGGCTACTGTCTGGGCCCCCGTACAGGCCAAAGTTGCTGTCATTGCTATAGGCATGAAAAGTATCCTCCTGGGAGTGATATCCATGCAACAAGTTTTGTCCATGTCTCTCTTGAGCTGAATAAACGCATTTTTGGCCCCCTATTTTGTGACCCCCAGGCTGAACGTACAGGCTGTGACCTGGCAGCAATATGGAATATTGAATCTTGGGCCTATACTAACATAATCAGACCATCAAACCTTTTGTCTCTTCTGAGCTGAATAAATTGTCTGGGCTCCTAGTCTACTTTCTTTCGCCTTGATAGTTGGTCAAAGTGTTGTTATTATATAAGTAGAAAACTTATATAATAACAGCCCTTAATTTGCATATTTGCATACTAAAGCATCGTCGTCTACGCTTTTCGACTATGTTACTATCGCGCACGCTATACTACTGCTCACCAGTCTTTTTTCTCTTTTTTTTGTCTTTGCTCTGTGTGATGTTTACTCCTTTCTGGATTTGTGCCACCTACGTTGGTTTTAGTCGCCCGACCGGGCCGGCGCGTTTAGTTTTTCATTGGCATTCAGCAGGACCTGACGTTCTGGAGTTTCTGATGATTGTTTGATGCATGCAGTAGAACTGTATTCATGTTTAAGCAAAGTTGAACACCGATGGCGCTATTTATCTTAAATCTCGTTTGTTACTTGTATATGGCATATAAATGAATAACATATTAAAAACACTTTCCAAAGCAAACATAATTAATTATGCAAAATAAAAGTATATACCCTGAACATTTATGCATGGATTTTAGGCCATCTTATTTCTTAATTAAATCCTGTGTCTCAAAGCTTGTGAGAAATTGAAAACCTAACCTTTTTTACCGTATTTAAAAAAAATTTTATGTGCCAGTACAGGATTTCGGACAAGCATTTTGTGCCAAAAATATCCAATGTTGCAAATGTTGGAATAGCAGACAAAAAAGTCACTGCTACAAACTATTATTCTTCTCTTTTATTATTTTCCTGTCAGTTTGCGACAAAATCGAAAACTTGAAATCAAATACGAATTTTGAGTTTTATTTTCGCCTTTTTGTTTAAAAAAAATAAAAGGAGATAAAGAAAATTGAATTTCTTGATTTTCAAAGAGGACTACGCGCAGCGTTGAGACACAGGATTTAATTAAGATGGCCGTAGCAAAATATTGGCAAAAATCAGTGAGCTGACTTTTCAGTAGGCCTAATTGTAGCTGACATTGAATGAAAGATAGGATACAGGAAAATACAAAAATGTAGGCCTATTAGGAAAATCGTGAGCTATTGTATGTCTGATTTGCTTCAAACAATTACAAAAGGTATTATAATATAGGGGCTGTGCAATAATTATGAGCCTTGGGGAGGTTAAAATGGAGGGGGGCAAGAAATTTTGGCGAGCCGAAAAGGGGGGGCCATTTTTGGTCAGCCGAGAGGGGGGGGCAAGCGATTTTGGGCGCGGGTTCATGGGGCGCCTGTGAGGTAAAACGCTCTAAAAAGGCTTAGGAAAACAGTACGGAAACGCTTTAGTATGCAAATTTTACTGCTCGCTGCGCTCGCAACAGATAGACCATATAAGGGGTGGTGCAATAATTATGTGTACCCCCGGGTGGTGAATTATAGGGGGGTGAAAGATTTTTGGCAGGCCAAAAGGGGGGCAAGCATTTTTGGCAGGTCGAAAAAAGGGGTCAAGCAATTTTTGGCAGGTCGAAAGGGGGGGGCAAGCGATTTTTGGCACAGATATTTTGGTCACCGTATCTATATTACGCCCTAAAAAGGTGTAGGAAAACGTTAGGAACACGTTCAAATATGCAAAATTTCCTGCTCGCTGCACTTGCATTATGATAAGCAATTTAAGGTTTTAAATTCAGGTTCCCAAAATCTTGCATGTGTAAGGGGGGGGACAAAGATTTTTGGCACATCAAAAGGGGGGGGGGGCAAAGGTTTTTGGCACGTTTTTTGGCATGGCCAAAGGGGGGGGGGGCAACCGTTTTTTGGCAGACCATTTTGAGAATTCACTGTGACCACCCGGGGGTACACATAATTATTGCACCACCCCTAAGGTTTGCAAATTGGGATCCCAAAATTGCCATGTGTAAAGGTGGGGGGGGGGGCAAAGATTTGTTAGCAGGCCGAGAGGGGACAAGCGATTTTGGCAGGCCATTCGGAAATCCTGGGGCTCATAATTATTGCACAGCCCCTCAGTGTACTTTGCACAACTCAATTAATCTGTTCATACAGGGATGTTTGAACTGGTTCAAAACATGCTTTCCTAAATCCTATTAGAAATTAAATTTCCAGATATAAATATCCTAGGCCTAGGGTAACTTGGGGCAAATTGGGACACAGGGTAATTTGGGACAGTGATTTCGGAAATACTTTTATACCTTAAAATAGTCACATTTTGCCCATTTTTGCAACAAAATAACTTTGATATAATGTCTATTTATATTTCAAACCGTTTAAAAGTACCATTCTTCATTAAACAGGAACTTCTGAGGGCCGTAAGCTTAACACATCAAAATAAGTATTCCATTTTTTTGTCATGTCTAAGCAGAGGTCACGACTTGTGGCTCAATATCTGAATCAATGGTCCGGATTAGTGTTTCTCAAATTAAAAAATAACTTCTAAGCTACCCTTTCAATTAAATAAGACAACAATTGTAACTTTTTTCTTCGAAAATTTTAAGAAAAGCTTTCTTTTAGAAATATGCCACATTGGGGTAAAATGGGACGCCCTTGATTTACTGTGTGCTAACTCAAACTGTCCCATTTTGCCCCAACAAAAAAAGTCCCATAGTAAATCAATGGCGTCCCATTTTACCCCAGCTGTCCCATTTTACCCCAGCCTCTGTTACAGAAAAATCTTGCAGTGGGGTAAAATGGGACGCCTTAAAGACACCTTAATAAAATAATGAAGCCGGAGGCCGACCGGCACCAATTTTTGTGAAACGTAAGTCTACTAGACACTTGGTGATGTACCTTTTGTTTTGTAGTGGTCACTTGTCGCAAGTTGTCGGGTATTAGTATTATAGCCGAGTAAAATCTGGTGGGGCAAAATGGGACATTAGGTGGACCAATTTGCCCCACTTCCCCCACAAGCGGCTAGGGGACGCAGGGGTAACCTTGTCAATCAATCGTTATTCTATTGTCCACCAAAGTTAAGCTTAGGACATCACCAATACGTTTATATCCACGATCAATCCAATCGATAGGCAATTATCCCCAGAGGACCACTGTGCGAAATGACTAAGTTTAACGTGTGCGCATAAATCTGCATGGAATAAAAGTTAAATAGCCTAATTATAAAATATTACAATTTGAAATGAAATAAAATTAATAATAATAATGAAAAATCATCACAATCAAGTTATAAATAATGATAATAATAATAACTTTTATGTTAAATCATTGACCATTTATTAACATAAAGCTGCCAAGTAATTTACATTTTAATGTGAAGGTCTGAAAGGCCATCCCGGCAAACACAAAACGTTTTTGTATATTGTATATTTTATAATTTTATTAGAAATCACATAGCAGCCAACGGCTGAATTGCATGACATTTACATTAAAAATAGCATTATGAAAAATACATACATTTATAATTAAAACACTCAAACATTAAAAAACATACAAATAAATAAGAACACAAAAACGTTTTAAACAGGTTAGGCCTATATTGGGTTTCGGTTTTGGTAAAAACGTTTTAAATGTCGGGTTAAATAAAGGTCATAAAAAATTTTAAAATATTTTTGAAAAATATTTTCTGCAAACATTTTTTGCCAAATATTTTGTCACCACTTAATAATGATATGTTTGAGAATATTTGCAGTAGGCCTATGTTATCAAAAAATGTTTTTGAATTTTATGAAAAAGTTTTATTTCCTTTATATAACCCGACATTTATACATTTTCTGGCAACCTTTTCCAACCTTTTGCGAATGATGTCGAAAACTCGAAACATTTTGTGTTTGCTGGGATAATTGAACATAATTCAAAATTGAATAACACAATATATAAATAATAACAAAAATAATATTGCAAAACTGTAACACTAATAAATATGTATACTCAAAAGACGCATTCCTATTTGTATTAACAATTTGAGAATTATTAAAGTGCTTAGTTTTAACCAAATAAAAAAATCACAATTAAGCGCATTTTAATATAACATTTTTCTGCTAAATTGAATTGGTATTTGTATTCAAGTTAGGCCTACATTTTATGACAAGTTATAGTCATGCTGTTCGTGCGGATATTTATAATGTATAACGTTACGAATTCATATTTCTTATTTACATTATATTCTTATAATATTATCATTATTTTGTTTATATTTTTATGATTGTTTTTTTTTAAAATCGTAATCATAAAGAATAAATTTTAACTTGTTGTTGAGTGAATCCAGGTACCTGGCCGAATCACCTCGTAAAGTATGAAAGTGCGCCACCGTAGCTTAATTCCATGATCTTGATCCTACTTTTATCGATATACATCGATCACTTATCGGATTAAGTATTGAACACAATAGATGAAGTATTTGATTGACAAGGTTACCCCTGCGTCCCCTAGCCGCTTGTACTTCCCCCTACCCCTTAAAACCTAAATACCGTTTAGTATGCGGCCGTACAAGGCATATAAACTGTAGAAATGAGACTTCAATTAAGATTCGCTCGCCTTCCTTGTCTTTTAGCTATATGACTTTACAGGCAGATCTCAAGGAACTCCTGAAAACAGGGAATTTACACACCTCCTTAATTGGATTTTACTACCGGTCATTTGATGTACAATTTGATAGATAGAGCTGAATTAAATATTATATATTTGGTTGTTATTAAATATACGTCAATACATAATATTACAAAAATATTTAAATTTCAATTTTATATATAAATAAAAAGAAATATGTGCCATTATTGGTGTAAAAATAGAATTAAAAAGTATATTTACTTTTACTGAAAGTTTCTAACTATACGGTGGATTCTATTAATCCACCTACGCGATAACAAGTAGCGAAAAGTGTTGTGGACAAGTACTTGGCTGCTGAATTAGCCAAACTTTTCCACTTCCTATGTCTTTTTCTTGTACAATATTCCTTAACTACCGTGAGCATTAGCTTGGAATAAATCTCTTGTATATATTCTACCAATTCTAGGAATAAATAAGGATTGTCAGACTGTTTTTAACGGATCTTGTAGAAAGGAAGTGGGTACGAAATGTCGAAGTCAAAAGCCCGAAAAGGCAGCAAGCCAGATCCAATGGACAATCTGCCCAGCAAGCCACGGCTATGTTCGCTGTCAAAAGGACTGGTGGATATGGTTTTAATTTACACGGTGAAAAAGGAAAACACGGACAATTTATACGAGCTGTAGACCCAGGTTTGTATTGTTATGAATTTTTCAAAAATGTCAACATTTGTTTTAATCTGAGTATTCTGAAATCCGATACACTGTACACACATGTACATGTCGATAAATGATTTGCATACATGTAATCGATAAAAACAAAAATGACACACACACACAACTCACGGCCCGGCTCCGACCGTGAGAACAAGTCCTCAAATTTTTCCTTCGAAATTCGTAGTTACTACAACTACACACAACTTCCAAGACCAAGTCACACAATCACATGACACGTGCATTGCTCGAGAAGTCTAGCCAAGAATTTGCTCACCGATAGCTTCACATTAACATGTACATGTAATAACTAATGTAGGCTAGAGACCAAAGCAAAGAAGTCGGATTCACTGAAGCATGGCACCGTGTAAAGCATGTAGGTATGCCAGGCAAACACAGTTTGCTAGTCAGCCAAATCGCCGACAATGTCAATGCATTTTTACATAGAAATTTAAAACAACTGGCCGAAGAAAGAAACCTACATAAATATGTTTTCTATACTTCACTTGACCCAAATATGTGACTCCTCGCCACAACTGAGCCCGGATGTCGCCAGTGCCACATTGCCACTATTGAGATATGCTCCATCGAACTTAACAATAAACAATAGGAAAGAAAGGATTTATTGACTGTTTTATTGATTTTTCACTACTTAAATGTCAAGTACTATAGACATGATATACATCATTTTAAAGCTAATTTCAAGCAGAATATTTTGGTTGAATATCTCAAAAATGATGATTGGCGACATCCAGGGCTCAGTTGTGGCGAGGAGTCACATATATGATTTTTTATGGTGATAAGTCACTCGCACATGGAATTTTAGTGGGATTTTGCTACCAGCTCCATTACAAAAAGCTGCTATCATCATGAGACTAAGATCTAGAAACACCCCGAAATGCCGTTTTGGGGAATTTTGCTAGCTGAATCTTTTTGACATTGTTTGATGAAAGTCAATCTTTGACAAGATGTAACTTTGCTACGGAAAGTGCTATGAAAAAAAGGTTTTCATTTTTGGCTTTGTTTACTCAAGGGCTTTAATTTGATATATAAAATGATGCAGTTTGATGCAGCCCTCGAATTAAGGATCTGAAGGGCACGGCAACTTTTTAGGGCAAGTTCATAATTGCCTTGGATTTTCACTGAAAAGGCAAGGCAGCACAGCAGTTTGTAATATTTCAAGAGGGCATCATGCAACTGTTGTAAATTTGAGAAGGGCACCAAGACAATTTCTCAAAAGTGAAGAAAACACACAAACATAGATAGATGATTTTATAATGAAGGGGCAGGGCTGCAGGGGCACCGACGGAAACTTCATTAGGCTAATGAAAGTCAATTCCCAGTTTCCCGTTACATAATTTTTCATGACTGTGTAGGTGACCATTTCATTATTCATTATTCATTATTTTATACCATTTCATTATTGCATCTGTTACAGGCATAAACCAATAACTGCCCATGTATACATGTGGGTCATTATTTCTCAAATCACCCAAAAAAAATATGATTTTAAACCTCACCCCCTTCAAATTTGTTCAAAATTGGTATACAGGGTGATTTTGGCTGGCAAAGCTCAAATTTCAAATTTTAGCTTAATCGGATGTATGGTTTTCGCGCTATGTCCCGCCCATTTTTTGTGATTTCGGCGAAAAATGGCGCGCCCATCAATATTGTCGCGACTATATCTCCGTAACCGTGGGTCCTACTGAGCTGAAATTGGTGTCATTTTTTAGCTAATCTCTCAAAGAATCCAAATCTACTATCATTTAGTGTGTAGGAGGAAGAGAAAAATATGACCTTTTTTCTGTACTTTGACCTTGAACTTGACCTTGTTGCTTACGTGACATGCTGAGGTAATTTATGTTGGAATTATACCTCCATATGTTGTCTACATAATATCAAAAAATTGGAGGGGTAATATTTTTTGTTTTCTTGCTAGGCTTTCATAAAGCAAGCATGTGGTTGAAAAACTGTAAATTTGTATGTAGGCTCAGTATATTGTACACATGATACTATTATAATATAGGCCAATTGTATATAGACCTATGTACATGCATTAAATACACATGTTTTCACCTGCATACTTGCTTTGTGAAAGCTTAGCAAAAAAACAAAAAATATTACCCCTCCAATTTTTTGATATTTTGTAGACAACATATGGGGGTATGATTCCAATGCAAATTCGCTTCTCGGTCACGTGGGCAACAAGGTCAAATTCAAGGTCAAAGTACAGAAACAAAGGTCACAAATTTTCTCTTACTCCTACATACTAAATGATAGCAGATTTGGATTCTTTGAGAGATTAGCTAAATAATGACACCAATTTCAGCTCAGTAGGACCTACGGTTACGGAGATATGGTCGCTGATAATATTGATGATACGCACCATTTTTCACCAAATCGCAAAAAATGGGCGGGCATAGCTAAAACTGTACGTCCGATTAAGCTAAAATTTGACATCTGAGCTTTGCCACCCAAAATCACCCTGTATACCAATTTTGAACAAATTTGAAAGGGGTGAGGTGTTTCCCATTGGGTGAATTGAGAAATAATGACCCATGTGATAAATCACAGTTTGTAGTTACAGATGTAGTTTACAACCACATGAAGGTGATTGTACAACTATTATCAAAAGTTTCACAATATTTTTTACGGGATGAGATCAGAGCAGATCAAAAAGTGTGGGACAGAAAATTGAGTAGGTATTCATTATTAATTCATTATTAGCCATATACCATGCTCCTACTGCAAAGAAAATCCCTGAAAATCAACAGAAAGAGATTTATGATATATTTAAAAACACAATTATTTATTTGTATTAAAAAGTTTGTTAGAAATCAACATTTATTCAAAATAATGAAATATTTGGCCAGCAATTTGTTTTGAGCGGAGTAGGGTAACGGGAAACTTTGAATCAACTTTCATTAGCCTTATAGGGCACGGCAAGTGACTGCCTTGGGTAAAGGACATATTTTGAGGGCATTACGGCAGTGGGGATGGGCACCCACGGCAAAATGCCATGGGTGCCGTGGGTTAATTCGAGGGCTGGTTTGATGGCAAATTTGAATTCACCTAGCATACCTAAAGCATGCCAATGGAAGTTCAGAAGTAAAACATGGCCGATTACAACAGCAGGCGATTGAATAATAATAAATGTTGCTAAAATTACACTTTGTTTGACAGCAACATTTTAGACTGTCCAAAAATAGGCAAATCTTGCTTCAAAAGATACAGTTGACTCATCAAAATAACTTTCATCCAAATGTCAACATTAACAGAAATTTAAAATTTTATCAACATTTTTGTTGATGCAATCGGCGTCGCCTGTTGTGATCGGCTGTGTTTACTTCTGGAACTTCCATTGCATTACACGGTGTCACTCACTCATGCAATGCTTCAGCCTTTCAGGGAATCCGACTAGGTTTTGAATGCAGGTCTCTAGCCTAGAATGTGAAGTCATCAACAAAAATCGAATCAGGGACTTGTTTTCACTCGAACATCATCAACCGGAAGTGACGTAACACGGACCGACAGAATAATAATAATTAAACTGATATTCGGAATGTCATGGTAAACATGTATAATTGTATGAACGTATGCTGACTAATAACATTGACTAACGACTGATATAAAATGGAGCATGACGTACATACGCGTACATGTTAACTTATGTTCAGGAAGTGCTGGTCTTGCAGTTGCATGCAATCCGCAAACTAAAATCAGACTTAAAGTGACCTTGATCGAAATGCTGTTTTGCGTTACTCTATTAGAAACCGATTCATCATATTCATGGATAGGTAGTATTTTCAGTAGACCTCTGACGTTGCACTTTTCTGCAACGCTGTCAAATATTCTGTTGATGTTCAAATTTGGACCAATGTTGCTCTACTCAGTGTCATACTTCATATATTTCTACTGAAATGTATTTCAATAGCAATTGAATCAACTCTACAAATGTAGCCTCGAATGTGAAGCTATCGGTGAGCAAAGAAGTGGCTAGACTAAGCTTAATCAAGTCCATCATGCTATGCAAAATAGCAAAGTTCTTGCAAGAAGGGAAATTGCAGCTTGTAATATTTTGTTGAATGTATGGATGGGAACGTTAAACGGGTACCGTTAAAAGGCACGCATGATCCGTTCTACAATTGCGGTAGAGACGTGTACACGCAAGTCATTTTCAACCTTCAATTTTCCATTCCTCAATGCTAGTTGAAAGTAACAATCTGCAGATTTGTACATACTGCATGAAACTTTCTCAAACCCTCTATTTTCAATTATGCAGTCATTAATAATGCATTACTGACATGTTAGGGCCGTTGCTTTCACAAATTTTACCTTGTGTACGGTGCCATTGGTACTACATGTAGTACCGGTACCAATGGCACCGTTGGTACTACATGTAGTAAAACCTGTTAGAAATTCATGTTTTGTGAGGTGCACTGCACCTATCGTGTAATACCGTGTATCGTATTTCAACTTGACATTGATGTGTGTTTAAAATATGTTTTAAAAGCGCACACATCAAAAAATTAAAAAGTATAGGAGGCCACGCGTTTTGAACTCGCCACCCAAAAATGGTGGTGTTGTTACGCTTTTCCAAATCGAGACTCGTTCAAATTGTTATATCTCTGCTTAAACAAAAGGTATTGAAGTTTGTTTGGTGTCATGTTGTAGCTAAATGTGTGCCCTAACAGACCTCCAAAGGAGAATTGTTTATCAACTAAGATAGTGGAGTTAGAGTTGTTTGAGTTCAGAATGACCGAGGTGGGGGATGAGGCGGTGGCGGATGAGGCGGTGGCGGTATGTGCAAAGTCTATGGGAAATAAAGATTTTGTGTGTGCGCGTTGAATCAACTGATCATATCTTTGCATCTATATGGGCTACAGACATGGTTAAGAGCTCTTTTGAAAGATTATTTATTCTGCTAATTGTTTTTAATCATTTTGAACTCTTTATGATTGGTTTAGTTTATGAAATGCAAACTTTTATGTGCAAAACTACCTGTTTTCATATTAAACACTGTAGTAAGCAATGCGGATGTCTTCAAAATCTAAAAGTTGCCCTAAATTTTTAATTACTTATCCTATCAGAGTCAAAGTTTACATTTTCTGAGAGGAAATTTGATGAGGAATCTAAATATGGACTTACTTTTTTTGTATGGGTTAGGGCTAAAATGTTTCAGTTCAAAATATGTTGAATTGTAAAAAAATTTGAACATATTTTTGGACACCCTGTATTCCGAGATTACCAAACAGCTGTGATTTTTTTTCTTCCAAAGTCAGTAGGCTCCCCCTAACCTCTAACCAAATCAATGTTGATTACTTTCAGTTTATAACTGCAAGTTAGTAATAAGCAATGCATTAAGTAACCCATTTTTATTTGGATTTTTTTATTCCACCCTGTATAACTTCAAGGTCACCCTGTACAATGAGTTGAAATGTGTATATTTAAATTGCTTTTGCCTTCAGCTTTCCAAAAATGTATACTTTTGCTAGTTTAGGGTTGATAGTTGTGGAGATATTCTAATTTGAAACTTGATTGGTGTAAAAATTCATAATATTTGTGATGTAACGCTAAGGGTGGCGAGTTCAAAACACATGGCCAGGAACGGTGTAAGAATGAAACTGCCAAATTTGGCATACTTTGATTGAGAATGTGACTTTGTCAACAATTGTTACGGTACCGGGAATAGGGGTGATTTGGGCAATTTTGCAACCAGTTTTTGACTATTGCCTGCAAACTAAAAATATAATTTGTTGTGGCCTGCTCATTGACCAAATGATCCATGTATGGTTTACAAGCTGTAGGCCTACTGGTGCAGAATACTTTGGGATCTTAAAAGTTAAAAACAAAACAACACGATGACTGAAATAAATTTTAAGCTGAAGGGGCAAACATTTCATTTTTTTGGCCTCATGACCATATTCCTTTATTTGTTACCACCAAGAGTCAAGCAGCTCTAAAAACAGATTTGCAATGGGACTTGAGTGCATTAAGTTCAACCATGAAAAAAATAAATAAAGAGGAAACATTAGAAAAATAATTAGAAAAAATATGAAAACAAAGATGTGCTTATGTTCAACTTTCTTTGTAAGATATTTTGATGGTCACTCTTAACCACTGTCATCTTGCACTCATAAAGTTTAACTTAAAACTAGCAAATATTAAAAGTTGCTTTTAAGATACGGAGCACGGCGGGAAAAAGACGGCAAAACAGGAAGCTCATTGCCGGGAAATCTTGATAACTCGCGGGAAAGATCACACACAGGGAAAAAAACGAAGGTAGAAAAAGAAAAGGAAAGGGAAGAGAAAGAGGGAAGAAAAGAAAAGGGACAACAATAAATGATAAATTTATAAGAAAAACTTGTAATACGGAGTGATGAATCTTAGCAGACAATAATATTACAAGAAGGATGAATTATTTTATATCTGAAAAAAAGACAGTGTTTTGTTGTTCACCATCGCAAAATGCTTTTCATTTTCTACGTGTAACCTTTTTATGGGACACCATATCAAAAAATACTTTTTTGTCAATTTTGACCATGTTATAGATACAAATTACACCACCTTATGACATATGACCATTGACCAAAGTTTTTGTCAAGATACATACACGTATTTGAATAACTAGAACATAAGTAAAATTGACCGTTTTTGTCAAGATACATACACGTATTTGAATACCTAGAACATAAGTAAAATTGACCGCTTGGAAACCTTTGAAAGAAAGGAACAAAAGCATGTCTATGTATTGAGTCAAATCTGAATCAGACAAGTCACTGACTTGGTTATAATTGAACTAATCACCCAGAACATGTATAAATTTTTGTTGTTCTAATGAGCACAATCATGTACATGTAGGTGATTGCTTGCATATATTTAACATGTAAGGCCGGGTCACTGTGTGCACGGACTGTGCGAGTTATGGTATTGCATTCCCTTGCTTTGAAATGTACTTGTTTCATCTAAAACTAAAAATAGTGATTTTGATTCGAAATTAATGCACTTGTCACTTGGAAGTTGGAACACTAGCCCCTGGGTGACTGGGAATGGCCAGGCAGTTGATAAAATTTGACCAGATTTTGATGCAAATTTTGGCCCCGCAGGGCCAGGCATGTGATGGGCCTTGTACTCGGAGTTGACCAAGTCCATATAGAGGTGGGAATTTTGAGAAGGACTTGAGCCAAAAGGCTGGGGTTTACATCAATTACGGCATTTGCCCAGCTAGTAGGGGTCAGGGGTTTACTCAGGACATGGTCAGGTGTTGGTCTGGGACTGATGAGAGTATCGGCTGAGAGTTAGTTGGGGAGTTATACAGCTGTGACATAAGTCCTGGTCAGGCATGTGCATAATCACATTATTGCATTTTAGGTCTGAGTTTTCAGGTGAATTTTGAGCAGTATTTGATTTTTCTCCGATTTAAAATCAACAAGCTTGTAAATTAGAGTCTACAATGATTTAAAACTTAAATTTTTAAAACATGCCCAAATACCACAATCATGTTTTCCTCTGATGCTTACGCTTTTTTTTCAACTTTGGGAAATGGGTATTACTTTGTGGATCACACTGAACATTGTATCATACTACTACTTGTGTCGCATCTTATTTTTAATGCCATGTTGTATTTCACGATTCGAATCTGCTGCAAAATCTCAACTTGAGACGAGATAGACTATATAATATTTTGCAGTTAAACCTTTGATGAGCGCGTACTACCGCAAAATCAGAGCTAACAACACGTATGGCGCAAAACTTCATTCATAAATTTCCACTCGGCAACACAGATTGGCTCAGCAGTTCATAGACAAGTGCGTTTCAACGCAGTAAATATGTGATACGTATGCTTAAAATAGGCTCTTGTCAAAGGTGTGTACTGCAAAATATAGTGCAGTATCCTACATGTACATTTAAGGTTGCAGTTTGCACTTGGCCTTGTTGGTTCATGAATGAATCAGGGTTGTGCCCAGTAAGCAAACACTGAAAGCAACCCACAAGTTTTTTGTTTGTTTTGTGTAAACCAAGGCCAGGGAACCCGCACTTTAGTCATACAAAGTACATTCAATCTTGGTCATTTTCATATTTTCACAATTTCTTGTGTTCAATTTAGCTTTTTTAAAAACAAAAAAATTGTTTGTGCGCAGCAGTTCTAAACAATCATTCAAGTACCATACATGAAGTGCATGTCGGAAAGTCAAAATTGGTGAGAATATTGCATTCAAAGTAACACAACATCTTTGAAATCATTGAAGTATGAAAATTTTTTCCCACAAATATTGATTTTTATTTTCAGTACAAATGTTTAAAGTGTAGGTGGCACTGGTGACTGATTACTTCCAAATAAGGCAATAAATAGGTTTAATTAGTAATGCAAAACATGAAATATATTTGTATTCATGAAAATTTCACAAGTGACATGATTTGCAGACTTTTCATTTTGGAAAATATTTCTTGTTCCAATTAGGTCAATAAGAATATAGGTCTATAAATTTTATTGCAAATTACTGTATGCAGGGACTGCCTTTTGAGGAGAGCGAGAATAATCGCTCTCTACTGCTCTCCTTAAATCTGAGGAGAGTGATTTTTAGCTCTCCTTAGTTGACCATTCCATTCTATTGTAAATGCGCTAAACAGCTCCCAGTGAAGGCTGCAGAAGAGCTATTTACATGCAATGCTCTCCTGCAAGTTCCAAAAGACAGTCCCTGTGTATGCTGTTATTTTTGCATACATATTTTTTGCAATTTTGGGATTTTTGCAAATTTGTGCGAGTTTTTTGTGTGCAGAATTTAAAGTAACTTTATATAAAAACTATATTTTCATGTGTTTTTTTTGCCCCTGCACATCCACTCGCAAAATTCACAAAATAAAACCCTTTCAAGAATGGGGTCAGGCATTGTTCGAAATAAATCCTATCACTGTGTAATTTGCACCCTAAAATTCACCTGTTGCCAACTTTAAAAGTGTGGTGCAAAATTGCAATACCACATTGTACTGCCTAAAAAGTTATCATTTATGCATTGATTCTCCGAGACTGCACTTCAAATTGGTCTGCGCCAGATGAAATTGCACCACAACTTTCAAAATGGGGTGCAGAAGTGCACCCCAAGGTAAAATAAATAATTCGAAGACTGGGGTCAGGTGGTAAAATTGGGGGGATCCAGTGAAGCCAAAACACATTTTGTGCACTAATCTTGGAGGGCTGGGGAAGAGGGGAATTCAAATCTATTAATGGATCTTGGTAAAATAAAATCAGGACGTATCAAAATGTTATTGGATATAGGGAGCCCCAGCTTCCAAAGAGAACATACTGTTTTTATAGTTCCAGTAATTTTGCTAGATCCATGTCAGAGCAAGTTCATAGCCACAAGTAGCTGTGATAATTGTCACTAGTGTTCATAGGAAAGGAGGCAGTCTTCTTTTGTACAAAATGTAGGCTAATTCTTTTCAGTAACACTGAGGGCAAAAGCTGTATGTATAATTTATACATTTTTTTGTCAGAACTGAATGTTATAGTGGTGAATATGGGTTGAATGCATTCATGAGACAGATTACTGTATAAGTGGTAATTTTCGCGAGGGTTTTATTTTCGCGAATTTCACGATTAGAGCTCCAACCGTGAAAATAACACCTCGCAAATGTATGCAATAATGTATTACAAGTATAGAGAAGGACTGGGTAATCGCGAAAATAAGTTTCGCGAAAATGTGTCTCTCACTCCAAATCGCGAAAATAACTGTACGCGAAAATTACCACTTATACAGTTGCACATTGTCAAAAAGAATACCTTGGTAGTGAAGGCTGTTTGAGAGTCTGAGAAAATTCTACTGACGGGAGGTGGAGTTCACACTACATAAAATGAGGAAAAAAACTTCATTCAGATATGAATGTGCCACCACATAATGTGAGAATACAAACAGACTTACTACTACATTTGTACTACATGAGCCCCCATGTCACAAGGGAAAAAGCGGTAAATCGCACATTATTTCACATTATTTGCACATTATTTGCAGAATCTCTCCTCTTTTTTCAGATTATAACTTCCCTTGTGTCATGGGGCCTTACATGGCCATGGCATAGACCCTATAATTTTATAGGGTCTATGGCCATAGGCCCGAATGCATTTGCAGCCTGTATTGTGAGTGTGTCATCATGTCATGATAGAAGCCCAAGAGTGGTCATTTGAACATTTGAACCACCATGCAGTTTTAAACATGCAGTTTTAAGCCCTGTAGGGTGTCATGTCTAGACCATACATGATACTGTCTAGCCGGCCATAATAATATCAGTATTTCCATACACTGTTTTGTCTGGTAAAGTTAAAGTAAGAATAGCAAGTACTGAACAGAAATAATTCTCTATTCTTTTCTCACCTGATGGTGGACCCCAGAGAAAAAGTTAAAGAAAGATGGCCATAGAAAGTGTGTCAACATTGGGGAAAGTGCAAAAGTTGACCACATCTTTGGAACAAAATAAGATTTTGTATGCATTTTGGTGAAGTGAAAGGGCCAACTTCCCTGAAGATCATTATGTTATTGTACATACGGACCGTAGTACGTATTTAATGATAAACGGGTGCAACATTTCCATTTGGTTTGATCATAAAAAAATTATTGATTTTATTTTTTGGGGTGTGGTTGAGATGCACACCCCAAAGTGACATACCTGCATTACACTACGCAGCCATATGGGGAGGAACTCGAGCTCATCTTTAATGAAAAAAACCCAAAAAAACATACAGGCCTATTCTGTAATAAACGCTCCCGGAGGCGTAATATAAATTTGAAAGGGTGTGGGTGTTAAAGGTTTAAACGAAAATTGCTAGTGCCATTTAGCAGTGCTGTGGTGCTCCGCAAATAAGGTGGAATTTTTAGTAAACACTGTAAAAAATGGTGGGGCATAATAAGGGGAAGCGTTTATTAGAGAATATACGGCAAGCCTGGTAAGGCAAAAAAACAACACCCTGTTCTGCAGGGCTGACCGACCCAGATTTTAAGAAATTGCGGAATTTTTTTTTTCCTGTAGGCCTATAATTTTTTTTCAGGATTTTTTTTTGTATTTCAAAATATTGCAAAATATTTACAGATTTTAAGGTCATTTTCAGTTTTGTCGCCTATGGTAAAATGTTAATTTTAACCAAATACTATGGCACAAATAATGAGGGGGCTGTAGTTTAATTCATTTACTCACCACCACCACCATGCACAAATACATTTACAGGTAAAAATGTACATTTATATTGGGACCCAAATTTTTAATTTTGCTGTGTACAATTACGTTGATATGGTCCAATTCCCATTCAGTCACACATGGTTGCACATATGGTACCTGTCACAATAAAACCACAAACCTGTAGGATTACTCATCATGGAGTGAATTCCAGTCAACAGGTAGATACAATTTTAGCATTTAGTACCGATTGATGCCATTTATCATGTCCATAGATTTGTTGTAGTCAACTCAGAAGCCAGTTAAATTATTTATTTTGCTAATTTTGCTTTGTTTTGATCTATCTTTGTCAAAATAAAATACATTTTTGACTTTTTCTGATCCATGGTTCGTGTAGGTAGAATAGGTCTTGCGCTGATCTTGAAATGTAGGCCTACACCAGTTTTAGGAATGATTTGGTCCACTGTGATCAGAGATTTTCTGCAAACTGTAGAAATAAATATAACCATGTAATTTTATGTACCGTAACCATGCATGTTTTCTATTTTTCTTATAATTGGTATTTATAATTATGATCTAATTTGTTACCTGATATACACTGTTGGTATATGACAGCATTCAAGCTTTGACTTACGTTTGGCGGACAGAATGGTGGAAACTTAAAGTGAAAGATATCCTACTTAAAGGAACATTTTCTAGGGTGAAATTTTGTGCAGAAACTGAATCTTACATAAAAAATGCATAATTATGAACTTGAATATTTTCCCCATAGCACTGTACAGGCATATTTCTGCCCCAAATCCTCGAATTTGAGTGAAAATTTTCTGTTAAAAAAATAAGTCCTTCAAAATGGAGATACTTAGGGCTAAACAAAAAACATGTTGCTCTAGAGAAAGGTATCAATTGGTAAGAGCAACATGTTCTTTGTTTACCTTCCAGTTTTGAAGGACTTATTTTTTTAACAAAATCCATTACTTTTTTCACGCCCTCAAAATTCTTAGGGGTAGGGGTATCCTATTGCAAGTTGTTTTCTTTTCTGTAAATCTAGCTTACTTATTTGTTATATCACCATTTAGCTATTGAAATACTGAGCAAAATGACACTTAAAACATCCCTATAGCTCATAGCATTGTGGAGATATGGCATTTTCAAATCGAAAATGAGGCGAATATTATACTTTTTTCCAGATCAATTGTCACCCGAACCTTTGAGTTTCTACCCCTGCTACGAAAATAAAGAAATATATGGATCCCATTCAATGCTTTTAATATCACAATTGTACCCTTGTTACACACTTAGCATAGAAAATTAGGCACTATTTGATAGTTTTCATGTTCGTACACTCACAGGAAATTAGCAAGTCAAAATTTTGTCACCCCAAAACGGCCATTTTCGGCCAATATTGGACCAAAAAATGAATTTTTCTCAAAATAAGTGAAAAACTAGAGTCAATAGAATCTGGGTACACAGCGAATAGCTATCTGCAAACCATATTTTGACCTTTTGACCCCAAAGTAAACATTGACCTTTGGGGTCATAAATATTTGTAACATGTTTAGAATGTCGTAAGAATCGTTCCTGTTGAATTTGAGCTCGATTTGGCCAATTTTAAACATTTTTTTGCAAGTTTGACGTTTTGACCTCCTTAATGACCTTTGACCCCAATAAAAAAAAACCCTCATCTACACCGAGAAAATGCATTGTTACAGTTTAAATTTAAAAAATCTACTATGCTTAGTTATGGAGATAAAAATTCTTGAAGTTATTTAGCTTAAAACCGGAAATGACGTCGAAATGAACTTTGGCCACATAAATAAAAATATCGTGCATACATCGGGTAACACTAAAGCATATATGAAGTTTATGTCACTCTACGTTTTGAGATAAAAAAAATAAAAATATTTGATGATTTTTGGTTTTTGACCGGAAGCGACCTCTTAATGACCTTTGACCCCAAAACTGTAGACACCTTAAAGACCCTGGTTGGTAGCAATGCATGTGTGCTAATGGCAACACTCTGCTATGTAATTTGTAAAAACAGTGATTTTTGAATATTTTTAGCTTTCAGACCGGAAATGACCCCCTTAATGACCTTTGACCCCTTATCTGTGAACACCCTATAGACACCGACCAAAGTCAAGTCACATGACCTAAGCATGTCACCATCACATGTTATTTGTGGAAGAAGAGGCAGTTTATAGTAAAAATCGCATTTTAGCCATTGTGAGCAGGTCAAAGGTCAAATGGAGTTCAATGTCATGTCACATGTGGGGACATGGTCAGTGGTGTTTGTTACCAAGTATGGTCAAAATCAATCAAAGCATAGCAGAGCTAGGGCGAAACGTGGCAAATCACGCAAAATGTCACGTTTTGCTAAGAAAAAGCAAAAAAATCATGTTTTTGGCCATTGTAGCTAGGTCAAAGGTCACAGCCAGGTCAAAGTCAAATGCAAGTTTTGCACTAGCCCAATGGTCATTTGGGTCAAGTATGGTTGAAATCTGCCAATGCCTTGCGGAGCTAGAGCTGGTTGCCAGAAAAAGAAGAAGAAGAAAGAAAGAATTGGCAAAAGACAGTACACAGCGAATTTGCAAATTCGCTGTGTAATAAAGGGGTTTAAAGCGCCAAAATCTGAAAATATGTGATATTTTACCCCTAGAAACATATAAGTAATCAAGAATTTTGACTGTTTTCACCCCTAAATACTTTTTTCACAGTTTGTCCGCCAAACGCAAGTCAAAGCTTGAACGCTGTCATATGATCTAATTAGTACCTACCTTAATTTTCTTAACTGGTCTTTTACAAATTTCAGTGTAAATCGTCTCGACATTGAGATGCAATGGCTACAATGTTTGTGAAAACCATGAAATTCAATTTGCATGGAAAAACTAAAGGATAGACCTACTGTATAGAAAAATCCACTTAGTTACAAAATGTGCCTTCTGCTAATAATTTATTTTTTACCATCTTATAATATTTTCTGTTACTTTTTAAAACATAACTGAATCACTCATTGAAAGACAGCCCACATACAAATCTGAATTGCCTCTCATTGTATTGTTATAATTCAATTGTTTGCTTTCAACTCAGAAGCCCTACATTTCACCTGTATGCCCTACAAATTATAAGTCATGTTCAGATGGGGCATGAACCCTCCAAGCTTCTGATCCTCCAAATGTCATTCTGAGTTGTGTACGCATGGTGGTTTTGTACCCCTGAGCATTCTACTCTATAGATTCATCAGGTTTGTAGGTAACCAGACTGAACAAATTTCTTTTGCACAAAACCAGAATTTTACTCACGATTGATAGTTTCATCTATCATGATAAGCATGGTCGATAGATGTATGATGATGGTTGCTCTTCACTTCCAGTTTGCAAGATCCTGATTGTAGATGGTGATGGTGTATATTGATCAGTCAGGAGGGGATCATATGCAAAAAAAAAAAAAAAATTACAAACATTTCCACTTTTTGCTGAAATTTTGTGCAAAATTTGTTGATTTTGCACCCTGAAATTCACTTTTCACCCTCAACCCCCGGTACCGTACCGCCACTGCCACTGGTGTCAATCGTTGAAGTGATCGCTTGGGCAAAATCTCTGACTGAACATTCAGGTGATCCTATGAGTTTCCTCTTTTAAGTGTTTGCCTCTTGTGTGGAATGGCCATTGTTGTCAATCAAATCTCTCAGACTCAAATTTATTTGTTTTGTGCTTTCAAAAGGTGATATTACCCATTTTATCAAGTTTACCATACAGGCCAGCTATGATTAATACATTTCTGGGTGTTTTAAGAAAAGAATAGAAATTTTGCAAAAATTGTTACTTTTATTTTTTTTGTGCTACATTTTTCCCCTTAGTTTTCTTAGCCTGTGTGATATGCAAAATTATTTCTTAAAATAAATGATGTAAAATCATAGATTATCAATGGTAAAATTAACCAGATGATCAACAATAATGATACCTCAAAATCAAGCCATTCTGATAATTTAATATCATGTCCATTCATATTGCAAATAATTCCATCTGAAATTCCGAAGTGTAAATTGCAATACACACATAACCCAGTGTTGACTGCTAGATATCATGCCTACGCTCAGAATGGCTTCCGAATTCCACAGCCTCACTTGTGTCTATCGTGTAAATGGAAGTAGATTCTTTTGAAAATGGACATACTTTTATTATCTTCATTTTGATGTTGGATTTTGCCTTTATCAGATTGCTTATTATGTTTGACATTATTTTGCCTGCTTCATTCATCAGCATATCTACATAGACAACTAGAATATTTCAGGTTTTAGAAATTTTTTGACAGTTTATTTCTGCACATCTTGCCCCCTTGAAGGTTGGCTCCCCTCCCGGGGGGGTCACTCGCTATACCAAAGTGGTATGCATGCTCGTCCCAGCACCTTAAAAATGGACCCTAAATGGCGTATTAGTGTAGAAAAATTTCACCCCTTATTGGCGTAAGGCTCTGAAAATTTTACCCCTAAAATATGGCATAATTCAGTGTAAGAAACTAAAATGGACCCTAAATGGCGTAAACTATAAAAACAAACCCACTGAAATTGAAAAAAGATACCCTAAACGTAGAAACTTTACCTGAAAAGCACCCTTTTTTCTAAAAACGACGACGCCGCCACAAGGCCAAAAATCGACCCTTTTCGATGTTTTTGGGGACGAGCATGCGTACCACTTTGGTATGTGAGTGACCCCCCGGGCTCCCCTTTCCCATCCTTGCTATGCCACTGGTGCTGTTCGGTTTCCCAAGCATATCGATGGACCAGTTGCTTACATTTATATGTTTATAAACGTTGCTGTCATGTTGAGTTGTGTGTATAAATGCTGTATGAAGTCACAGAAGTATGTACACAACTGTACAATTTATTGTTCCAAAATAAATAAAGAGAAACTTACTGTAAAAGAAACATACTTTCTCCAGTCAATTGAAAATACAAACAACATGCGAAAAGTGTGGACTTGAAATGCAATGGAATTTAATTCATGTGGATTGAAAACTACTTGTTAGAAAGCATTAGACCTGAAAAAAAAGAAAAAAAGAAGCATCACATAATGATACAGATAGTGTGATCATAAAGGCCTTTATGCATGAGTGGGTGGGGTCACCATAAACATACAGACAGTTGCCAACACATAATACACCCACTGCATGCCATTGATCAAGTTTCAATTAGTACCAAACATCTCTGACAGAGCTATGGGCAGAAGCTACTAATACAATGCTATTCATACACATGTTTGCCCATTGCTTCAAGGTTTTGGGACTCCTAGGTTTTGGGGTTTCACTTGCCAATGCAAACACTGTTGATAGCGATGGCCACAGCCACACTAGACTATGCCATAGTTGATTTTCGATAAATAAGAATATGTTATTTAAAATCATGATGAACGCATTTAGTTGAACTCAAAATTATACTGATGTTTATTGCATCTAAATACTAGTAAATGGTTAAAAATAGTTTATATATTAGTGACATTAAATGTGAAGTATACTTTAATATGTTATTGAATGCAACATATCTGAATGGCATAATTATAATGGCTCACTTCAATACGGTACTGAACAATTCTGATTTTAGAATCTACCAGTTTCGCAAAAGCCAGAGTAAAAATCGACTATGTACTTTGCATTTTGAAAAGGACTTTGATCGGGGACTTTGTCCCTAACACACACTGTCAATTACACTTGTTTATCAATCCAATTTAACCGCAAGCACAAAGCATGCCCTACAAGACGCGCTAGTACGTACGTCATGTACGTAGTGAGAGTTTAACTTTTGCGCTCACACAAAGCGCCACAAATTCCACAGATAGTTGTGTACGATGTAGTTAATGGCACATGCCTGGAGGATTTAAACCATAATGAGATCTGGGCGACCAATCACAAGCCAGATCCATTTAAAGATGCATTACATCATGGCCAATTTTAGTAGGCCAGAAATCAGCAATCTCATCCATAGACAACCGTGTTTAACCGCAACCAAGTACAATTAAGTAGTCCAGCCCAGTTTGAGCCATTTTACCCCAATTTTACGCTGTTTTTCAGCTTTTTCAAAGCATTTTCAGCGTTTTTCACTAAAGGTCTGAATCAAAGCAAATTAAATTGAAATCAAGTATTTGGTTCTGCTGTACTTATACAACCTGCTATTCACAGGCTGCTTACAAACACACTCATGTTTAGCCCTTTTGAGGCTCCTTGTTGAACAATAACATTTTATGCAAAAACAAAATGGCATTAACAAACATTTGAACAGCATTGAAGAGAAACACAACATTTCAGTCAGAAAATTGGGCCGTTCCAGTTGGAATCCATCACCCCCATTGAAGATATCGCACATTTAGTTAACTCCCATTTGAAATTCACACTCCCTGTGTTGAAGATTAAGGGGACATGCAGGGGTAGCGCTAGAACTAAACACTCCAGTGTCCGCAGGGACCCCTGAACTTGCAGAAAATTTTAAAGTAGGGAGTCCGGAGTAGAGTTTGGTGAGTCCGAGTTGCACAAATGCAGCATAAATAGTATGTCTGCAATAGCGCTAGATTGAAAAACTGGGGGTCTGCAGGGACCCCTGAACTTGCAGAAAATTTAAAAACAGGGGGTCCGAGCTCTATTTGGGTGGGTCCGGGACCCCAAAAAGCAACCTAGTGCTACCCTTGGGGACATGACTCCGAGAAGTTAACAGTGTTGCAAGAACCCCACATAACTTTTACCAACAGTCCAAGACTCTGGTCCAATCGCTTTGAAAGAGAGATGGGATGCCTGCCTTAACGCAGGTTAATCCCTTTTACCTTCCATAGGGGGTGTATGGATTTCAACTGGAATAGCCCCATGAAGAGGAAGGAAGATCTTTCCAGTTTGTCTGGTTAGCAAATCCCAGCCTTTCCTGAAATTAAGCCAAATTGAACATGTGTTATGAAGCTGAGTTAACAAGGAAGAATAATATTATTTAGTTCATATTTCATGCCCAATGTGATCTCAAGGAACAAACCAATACACATAGTTTGATGACATCCTATTAATAAACCCGGGGGCACTCAAATATGACAGTGTATGCGACATGCGTGACCAAATTTTTTCAAACACCCCTAAACGAGTTTTACCCTACCAGCAAATTTAGCCCCTTAATAAGGTAATTTAGTGTAGAATTTACCCCCTAATGAGTTTTTGGCTGGTGAAAATGCAACAAATGTACCCTTTTGGACTCATAATTTACCAAAAATTAGAAAAGGTACCCTAAACAAGTTGTCCAGTTTCAGAAAACTACCCTTATTCTTGAAAATCACTGTTTTTTAGACCCTAAACGCATCACACGCGTAACTTGCCTTGCCTAAAAAACACCCCTTTTACTTGTTTTTTTGGTCACGCATGCGTACAGACCATTTATGTGAGTGATCCCCCCGGGTAATAAACGAAAGGCCTTTCATTGTTGGGGGAGGGGTCTAAAAGCATGTAGTTTTAAAAGGTAAAAATATGGATCAAAGTACAACTTTCAGGGTTGGAATTTTCAATATTTCATTACGTTTCAGGAAGGGGGAGGGGATCAGTGTCCTAATGAAAGCACTTTCGTTTATAGGATGTTATTGAACTATTGGCGTGTTAAGTTCCCTGATAGAAGTTCACTGTTTTTGTGCACATTATGTGTATTGTTGAATTTCAAAAAGCATTTGAAATTTTTTGTTTGTTTTGAATTACACAAACTCAGTCCTGTGATGGCTTCTTGTTCATGAACTTCTGAAAAGACCAGAAACAGTTAACTTGATTCACCAAGTCAAAATAAAATTGTTTTGGGCTAATTTGACACTTCGCTTTTAATTTGCATTATTTTGTAATATTAACTATGCCCAAATGTAAATGATTGAGATTAACATTTCAGAGTTTGCATTCAGCATGTTATTTTGTAATGCAGAAATAGACAATTCAGTGAAATGGGGGAAAGGGAATATTAATAAAACAGGTAAAGAACTAAACAAGTTTTACAAACAGACAAATGCAATGCAAAAAACACCCTCAAACAAAAACAATAACAACACACCAACCAAGCAACAAACATTAATTTGTAAACATGACACTCAATTTGTTTGATTAATTATTAATTATTAAAAGTTCCTACTTGTCATCAGAGTGACCACACCCTTTTTCCCTGGCCAAATGTGAGTGTGCAGTAATCACTATGGACCACAATGGCCTCATCCCAATGGCATAGTTCAATAACCTCAATTAAACAATCATAGTGCAAAATTTGCCCTCAAGTTTAAAGTTATAAGTTTTTGTACCCAAATTTTCAAAGGTCATTCAATGAATGTGCAAATGTATTGGGGTTAAAGAACTGTGCCCTGATAGATGAGCATGTTGTGGATCCTAGTGAATGAGTTAGGGCGTATTTGATCCAATTTCAGTTGAAGTGGTATACAACTAGACACTTCTATTTCATCTATTTCAAATGCAGTCAATATGCACTACCTTTGAACTGTCAATACCATTTTATAGTGTCTATTATTTAGTCTAAGGGCTGTATAAATGCGGTAGTGGTAAAAGGAAAAAGCAGCGATTAACCTTTGGCCGGGGTTTACGCAGAAGATAAGATAAAAATCGTTCTACATGTAGCTATTAACTAATCTACTCTCATGTTTTTTGATAGGCCATTATGGGCTTTTGAGACTGATTAATGCAGAGAATCATGTTCCAATAATTAGCACACATAAATTAACCAAATGCAAAGAATTATTACCAGGCGCAGAGCAAAATATGATCTAGAGGGTTGCCAGCTCCTTGGCAAATACAGTAAAAATTTGTTAATATGTGCCTATTAACGAGTTGCTCGGACAAGAACAAATTTTTTCGGGTAGTTTTACTTTTTTCTTTTTTTTTCTTTTAATTTACAAATATCTATAAGACAGAAATTTGTAAATTAGAAAAAACAAACAAAATTTTAACTAAGTACTGTAAAAAATTGTTCTAGTCCAAGCAATTTGCTAATAGGCACATATGCTTATTAGCGAATTTTTAGTAAAAATGCAAAAATTTGCCAATTTTTAGTTCTGAGCTGATAATCTGAGCTCTGAGCTGTTGCCACTGTACTGTTAGTATAATTTTAAACACACAGTCACCCACTTTGTATTATGGATTTCAACTGAATACCGTAAACTCTCGATAGTTAGCATAATATATGCTTACTATCGAGTGCTTTTGAAAACATGAAATTGCACCAAAGTCTGGCGCTTTATCAACTGAGCTAATTTGGAGGCCCCAAAACCAGTGCATGACATAGCTAGAGGTTGTGGTGCCCAGGGCTAAGGATGCATAAGGGCGCCCTCTCCCCAATTCTTGAAACAAGTGAAAAGTTACACAAATAGGGCCTATCACTCATTAATTTTGGCTAAAATGTTGAATTTCATCGCTAGGAGGGGCGCAGAATCGATGCTGAATCGATCAAGGGTGGCGCCCAGGGAACGTGCCCCTGTCGCTACGCTACTGCCTCATATAAGATTATTATAAGATCGACGGTGTCAGTGAGAGCATTACAATTTAGAGGGAGACGAGCATAGATTTTACAAGGACATTTGCACGTGAAAAAAATTTCAATTCCAGACCACACCCAAATTGAAGTTGAATTTTTGCGAAGCGTGCAAAAATGTGCAATTTTGTACCCTATTTTGGCCCAAAACATGGTGTATTTTTGGCTAGAATAGAAGATGCACAGTATGTCAATTTTAGGGGGCCATCTGGCCCAATCATGCAATGATAAATCCGGCCCTGGCATCGATGCTTTGCTCAAAACCCTTTACACTTTTGTGGATCGGGCCGGGCTCTTCATGTTTGCATGTTTTAAAAGTGCTCGATAGTAAGTACACCCCATAAGGCCCCTAACAGTCAATTTTGAGTTTCCCATCACATAATTTCTGAAAACAAGTGAGGTAACCTTTTCATTATTCATTATTCATTATTTGTCTGCCTTTCATTATATGACCAACACGCATGTAAAAATGTGTTGTTATTTGCCGCTCACTCACTTGAAGATGGATGTTTAGCCCAAATGAGATTCAAAAGTATATTACAAAGAGTCTGCAAGGTTGACAGCAAAATGTATGTTTTGATTTTGATTTTTCCACAAAAAATAAAGGGATATTCATAATTTTTTTTGCAAATATAACCAGTTTTTATTGGTATTTTTTGAAAATCACAATAATGAATTCAAGTGAGGGTCAGAAAATGAAGTGAGGGCGGGTGACGGGAAACTCAAAATCGACTTTCCTTGGCCTAATGCTAACTATCAAGTTTTTATGGGAGCTGCATTACCAGGAACTGACATCTCATCATGTCATGATTTTTTGTCTGTGAATAGTTTCCATAGAATGGATGTAGGAAGCATGGGAGGAAATAATATAAACCTGTATTAATTAATTTCTGCCAGATTATCGCCCTACCCTGGATAAAGTTCAATGACCTCAAACTAGGTGATCTCTTATAGTGGGAATTCCAATTGAATGAACGCAGCTTTCAATAGCGTGACGGATTTTTGCGTACACTGCGCGATGTACACCAGCGTGTGCGACTGTGCGTGAGTAACGCGGAAGTGAATCCAACCATGCCAACGCACTTTTCGTGATTGGATAGCATTGTATCCAAGGTAAATGCGTTAGCGTTGTAGTTTGAAATATGCGATATATGATCGCGGTTGGATCAAGTGCAGCTGTTGAAAGCTGCGTTCATTCAATTGGAATTCTTACTATAGTAATGTCACAGTTCATTCATGGTTCATTGCCCTCTTTTCAACACTGATAGCACCAAATTTGACCTCAATCTAGGACCCCATTTAGACTAGGGAAAAGTCGTACTTCAAGAATTCAGGTCTAAACAGGTACAGTCGTTGTTCAAGTACGACCGAAGTCGAGTTCAAAAGTCGTTGTTCAACAATGCTCCTGAGGTTCATTAAGTAAGTATTCAATTCGACTTTTTGTCGTGGTTGAAGTGCGACTTTTCCTGGTCTAAACAGTCAGTCGAATTGAATTCGACTTTTTCATGCGTGTCGCTGACCTGGCGAGGTGAATTTCTGGTCCGTCGATTTGTCGCTAAGCAACGGCACTGTGATATCGATAAACAACAGCTGTTCTTGTTTATTTTCGTACATGTGCAGCATACTGCAGTGAGTTTACTGTAGACCTACATCAAATTTTCAAGTAAATCCACAAAAATGGTCGATTTTGATCGCGGTGTAATAAGTACATCTGAAACTGTAAAATCTTGTCACAAGATGCCATCGTTTCCATTCAATCCACAGAGTTTGACCCGATGGATTTTAAACTTTTAATTTAGGGTAAATGGGTCAAAGTATTATCTCATAACTCGGATGCAAATGGAATAGTTCATAAAGCAATGGTCAAAAAGTTTTGAGATCGCGGCCTGAATTCTGTGAGCCGCCTCGCGGATGAATCTTATATGAACTTATGACGTCACAAGTTGAGCAGTGACACGTTCTGCACATGCTCAGAATGAGTGAAATACGTGTTAAGAATTCAATATGGCGACGTGCTCAAAAAGTTTCTACCGAAAAACGCTGACTTTTATCTCAATTTCACTACTTTGCATGTGGATTTTTTTTTTAAAATGTATACAGACATTGAAAATAGAATATAATGAATTATAATCTGAGGTTTAATGAAAAAAAAAAAATTACTGGATGACAAGAGGGCGTAAATAGTCGTAATCAAATTTAACAGAGTCGAATTCGTTCGGGCGCATAGTGTAAACACCCAGTAAAAACCACAAACACAAATTAATTTATGTTTGATGCTTGTTTGATATGATACACTCCAATAAAGCAGAAGCTTGACGTAGGAGGAATCTGTGCTGTGCGTAGGTGCTCACTTGGTGCTCACAATATATACAACGGGTGCGAGTAAAAAACTGGACATCTACAGCTTCTGGAGGGTGGCTGTTGGTAGCATCTCTCTCAGGACTGGTAGAGCCAAGCTTTGGAACTGGCGAACTGAGGGTGCTGAAACTGCCATGGTTGGAAGTCTATTCCATATTAGGAATGTTAATCCTCTGTCTTTTAAATCAAATTCGATGTCGAGTTTGAATTCGACTTTTCTCTAGTCTAAACGGGGTCTAGGTGATCTCATTCTTAATTTCACAGTTCATTGTCCTCTTTTCAACACTGATAGCTTCAAATTTGACCTTAAGTTGTGGGATATGAGTTTTTGTACCCAGCACATTCATTGTTATTGAATGTGCAAACATTGGGATTTATGAACTGTGGCCTGACAGATGAGGATGTTTGCGGATATGAGCCTAAAATATAATTTTGGTACAAAACATGTTCAAAACAAATAATGGTCTACTTATAGGGGCTATAGGGAAAAATTTAAAAGGTATAAAATTGGTCCAAATTATGAAGAAAAATTAATAAAGGGACCACATTTTCATGTTGAACCGTTCAAATTTAGCCTGAAAAATGTCAGGGTGGGGTAATTTATAGTTCGCTTTAAGACTTTTTGGAAACTCTGCACCCTCTATAAAAAATCATGGCTTTAATATCTCCTGGTCATATTGGAGTGAAACAAAAATTCTTTGAAAATAAAATATGCATTTTCTGGTAGGCTTAATATTGTTTGTTCATCATAGTCATATTTGTTCAATTGGTCTTGTTATTCATTGTAGAGACCTACCCATTTACAGTGACTGCTTCTGAAAAGGATATTGTTTACAATATTCTGTGGTTTAATAATATTTGTTCAGAATGTTAAAATATTTCATTCATTCAGTAGTACAGGATAAATACAACTAGACATGTCAAGTGGTCTGGAATTTAAATTTAAACATTTGTGCAACCACCCCCCCCATCTCTTAATCCTTACTTAAGGGTAACACAACCAGTTGGAGTAAGGTGACCTCTGGCAATGACCTGCTGACTTTTAACTGAATAAACAAACAAACAAACAAACAAATATACAATTTTTTGTACAAAGAACAAAAACCAGCAAATCAAGAAGTATGGTTGCCACTTAAAAAATGAGAACTGGGACTCGACCGCTATCTTGATACAGGCATGGAGCAAAAATGCGATTGAGGCAATCGTTGTCATGCAAGAGCGACATGGATGATGGGCGCATTTGAGAGACGCACTTGATGCCACCTGCATGCGATACCAAGATGCTAAAGATGAGACACAGAATTGTTGTCGTTTGTCTCCGCGCATCATCGGCAAGGACCCGAATACCCCAATTTTCTAATCATAGCTGACGGCACGATCAGGCCTGATTATTCCCCGATTTTATTTTTTTTACATTTCCGGAAGTGGATGATGATATTTCATCATAAAAAGAGCAAGACAATTTTTGTTAGTGGGGAAATACAGAAAGTGTTAATTATAAAAATGAAAAACAATTTTAGAAAAAACCCATACAATTGTATGCCTCAGAAACCCAATTTTTACCCTCTGATATGGCTAAAACACCTGGACCCCCCGCCGTGAGGGGCAATACTACGGTCGCTCAGCTCCGTCTGTTCGCAAACTTAAACCAAAACAGATTTTTTTTTAGGACCACAATCAGGCCTGGGCACGATTGTACGTGGCGGTATAGGGAGTCCTTGTTCTCCTAGCTCTAATCTCGCAATTAATACCCTAAATCTAGTCCTAACCCAAAATCCATACCCTAATCTAATCCTGTAGGATCATAGCACTTATATTTTTAAACAAAAGTCTAAAACTATTCTAATTTGACTTACTCCTTTCTCAATTCCATTCTGTGTACAGGTTCGCCAGCAGATTTAGCGGGAGTGAAACCAGGCGACAGAGTCATCGAAGTGAGCGGAACCAACATCGAAAGGGAAACACATTCACAAGTAGTAGCTAGAATTCGTGCAGATGGAGGGACCACAGTGTTGCTGGTCGCTGACAGAGAACTTGATGCATACTGTAAAGAACATAATATTACCATTAAAGCTGATATGGATGAGGAGGAGGAAGATGATGAGGAAGAAGATGATCATCCGCAGGTAAATGGAATAAACGGTAGTGTGGATGCCGTCGTAGAAATAGAACAGAAATCAGAGCCGGTTGTGGAGGAGCCGGAAGTAAAAGAAGAGGAACCGGAGAGGATAGAAGCAAGGGAAGAGCAGAGGGAGGAAGCTCATCTTCCTGCATCTGCAATAATAGCCATTCCAGATCCAGAGCCGGAACCAGAAAGGGCCCCGGAGCCGGAAGAGGATGATGTTGATGAGGAAATCGTAGCAGCAACACAGAATCATGTTGAGGCGGAGCCGGAGCCGCAACGGGAGCCGACACCTGAGCCGGAAAGGGAGCCGACACCGGAGCCGGTAAGAGAACCAACACCAGAGCCAGAAAGAGAGCCAACACCGGAGCCGGAAAGAGAGCCAACACCAGAACCAGAAAGAGAGCCAACACCAGAGCCAGAAAGAGAGCCAACGCCAGAACCAGAACCAGTCCGGGAACCAACACCACCTCCACCTGAACCAGAACCAGTCAGAGAACCAACTCCACCACCACCAGAACCAGAGGTAAATTATAAATATTGTTTTTTGTTTGACAAGGGTGCTCTGTTGACAAGGGGCAGTCTTCAGTGAACGGCTCATTTAAGAGCCATCAGTATTCAAGGAATAGCCTATATTTCTTAATAACTGCACATCGGTTATTTGGAGGGCATTGTGAAAAATCTAAATATTTTGACTTCAGAAATGAGGAATATCCCGACGCCTCAACCTCAAGTGATATTCCGACACCCTGAATGATATTCCGAGATCCAAAGCTAAATGTTTAGATTTTTCACAATGCCCGACATATTACCGATGCAAAGTGTATTAACCTCATTCATAACCATCACTTTAATCGCCTGTGGCATCCCTAAATTTTGAGGCCTGGGTAAATTTTTTAGCCAAATTAAATCCCATACTATATTCTTCTGTCTTGCATGCATTTTGCTGCAGGAATGTACCACTGTAGCAATAATGTGTCCCAGGTATACCATTGATGCAAAAATAATGTGCTGCTCCTGCAACAAAACATACAGACTAGAAGAAGAACTTGAGAAAGCCCAGAACAAAGTTATAATTTGAGTATTGAAGTGAGAATTCTAAATGGCACTGCAACATGCAGCACTTTGTTGCAATGGAAAATGGCACAGGGGACAACATCAGACTAGATAACTGGCCTTGTGAATCAATTAATTCAGTCTCATTGTTTCAAGGCAATAGTGCTTGCATGCTCTTATGCATGTGTCGTATATTAAGATACACTGTTATCAATCTTGATGTCTTTTTATACATCGTTATCTTGATAAAAGTACCAGGAATTATCATATGGAAGCCATGGGATTCGCAAATGTAAAGCAATTATAATAGCAGAAAACAATTATATATTACATACTCAACTGTTTTCAGGATTAATTCCAGGATCTTGTGAATCCCAAAGTCATTGAAATAAATTCTAGTAATTGGTCAAAAATTGGACTGACTGTTCGGATGTATTGAACCAATGACGCTTCATGTACAAATGAAATTACAGGTGAATTTCTTGGTACCAACTCTCCCCAATAGCTTCACTTGGAAGCAAACCAAAAGGCACTTTTGTTGGAGCGAATAGCTTCATTAGTCATTTTTGAAATCTTTCTTCTTTCATATTGTCGACATTTTGCCAAAATCTCACTTTAAAAATGTGATTTTTACTCCTCATGAAAAACTACCTCATCTTATTTTGGTTATAAAATGGTCCCATGTGAGGTTTTGATTGTACAGCGATGTCTGTACATGGTACAAAGTGATGGGGGTTTGTTTTTGTTTGTGAGGTGGTTGAAAATCACACATTAGATTTTGATAGTCACAACAAAAATATCTTGCTTTTAGCATCAATGAATTAACCCTAACAGGACCAGGTACTACCAGCCTTCGAATTAACCATCCCCACTGCCGTAATACCCTCAAAATATGTCCTTTACCCAAGGCAGTCACTTGCCGTGCCCTCTAATGAAGTTGCCGTCTGTGCCCCAGCCCTACCCCTTCATTATAAAATCATCTATCTATGTTTGTGTGTTTCCTTCACTTTTGAGAAATTGCCTTGGTGCCCTTCTCAAATTTTCAACAGTTGCCATGATGCCCTCTTGAAATATTACAAACTGCCCTGCTGCCTTGCCTTTTAAGTGAAAATCCAAGGCAATTTTCAACTTGCCCTAAAAAGTTGCTGTGCCCCTTCAGATCCTTAATTCGAGGGCTGATATGCGCTGTTCATGCAAGCATCCCACATGGTGTGATGATGCAATCGCCCTAAGTGATAGGCATGGTTTCGCTGGCCAGCAAAGCCCAAGACCCGTGGCAAAGTGTCGCCGACCCAGTGCTTGGCATGCGAGGGTTCTCGGGTTCGAATCCCACTCAGAGCAAACAACTTCTTTCTTTGTTTTCTCTCTTTATTCCTTACTTCTTTCCCTTCCCATTGCCAAAAAGCCCATAGGCAGTTAGGGTTAATGTGTAGAACAAATTTTGCATCCCTTTGATTTCACTTCTTGAGTGCTGAATTTTCCAAGAAATTGCATCTTATTTTTAAAGTGGACTGTAGCAAATACTAACGTGGATACTGTAATTACTGTTTTTCATAGTTTACAATCTCTGTGTGGGGAAAGGAAATTGGCATTTGATAGTTGATATAGCTGCAAGTTCCTGTGCACAGCATTCATGATGAGATTGGGGTTAAGTTCATGTTCGTGTGTAAGTCTAGTGTTTGCCAAGCTCAAGATGTCATAGTGTATGGTTGCCCTACTTACACCTGTAGTACTCTTAACCTCTGTGGGTTTATGCATGATCTGTGAGTCTAGGGTCTAAGCATGATCGGCATACATACAGAGGAAGTTGCAAACACTGCAAATGAACAAAAAATAATTTTGTTTCATGGATATTGTATGCTAATAGACTGTATAGCAGTATTTTTTAGTGGTACCGTATTAATTTTTCGCGATTTTTGTGCAGTTTTGTGGTGTTTTGGTTTTTTGGTTTTAAACAGCTCCACATTAAAGCCTATATCGTAGGTCATTTAAACACTCCCAGGTACTACTAAATGTGCAAATGTGCATGCGTGCATCCATCCCATGTAAAGTGATCACCCCATATGCATGCTTTTGTTAGCCAGTGAAAAACTGGTGCTGACCTAGTACGTGGCACGCAAGGGGTCTCGGGTTCGAACCCCCAATCCAAACAAACAACTTCTTTGATTTGTTTTTTCACTATAAGTTATTCCTTCCTTCTTTCTTTCAGTCGCCAAAAAGCCCTTTGGCGTTAGGGTTAAGCTTAAAATATTAGGCATACATGTTTTGGTTAAATGACCTTAAAAAAATATTTTAAAAATATTGACCAACCGTTCAACTCTACATCTTGGAGTGGATCTATGTATAATGAAACAATTTTTTTCCCTTTTGGCATAGACCCTGGAATATGCTTTTGGCCATACTCTTTACTACATTTAGTCTAGCATTTAATATTAAAAATTAACTGTAATGATTTTCTTCACTGGAACTACAGACACCCTTTAGGGTAGATTTATGCATGTATATTGAATTTATTGTTAGAGCAGGAAGAGTGAATTTTGTGAGCTAGCTGTCTTACACTGCCTATTCAGTTATCCAATCGATAGCCCAATGATAACATTAATAATTTGATATATTTCAGTTTCATAACATTGCATTGATAAATCTCCCATAGATATACTCAAGGATTTCCTAGAAGAAATTAATATTGTCCAGGATTATGGTGAAATCTTTGTAAGACCAAACTTCTTAAAAGACCAGTTAGCTGAAATGTGCTAGCCCGGGGTGCTCGCTATTCAAAGCTCAGTTGTAAGCCTACTGGTGATCTAGGCAGGACTGAGAGAGGCCTAAAAATAAATTGTTTGATTAGCGTGACATAAAAAAATTAGGGTAGGTAGGTCAGGATTTTTTAATACTTTTTAAGCTGTAAAGTGTGTTCAATAAAGGCATTAGAATTTTTTTCTTTTAAAAAAAATTTATTTTAATTACTTTAATTTCTTTATTTTTTATTAGTTTTTTTGCAAAAAATAAGTCTAGGGTGTGGGCTCCAGAAGTGAGTAGTGGGCTCCATTTCTTCTGCCACCCACCTTTCCATCCAGGATAAAGTTATATGAAGGGGACTATATGGGGAACTGCGATAATATCAAACAAAGCGTGTGGTGATAGATTTTACTTTTAATCTGCTGTATCTAGTCAATTACACATTATTATTGATTACCCACGGCTTAATGAGTTCAAGGAAAGAGAGAGTGCTTTAAAAAATAACCATTATGAACAAGTCAACATTTTGTGAAAGCATTGTCATATCCAGGCACCATATGGTTACCATGGCAACGTAATGCATCAAAAGGAAACGCTCGTTAATTCATTCTTGCTTGATGAGTAGTTCAAACATGGTAGTGCTTGTAGATACAGTTTATTGTTCTGCAAAACATCGGAAATGGTAAAAGTGTTGTCGGAAAATACAGATAATTGCAGTACTAAGTGATATGTAAAAGAGTTCTAGTGTGGTCTAATGGTCCTTTTTGTTTTTATTTTACTATTTTTGGCTACAATTTGTAAAAATGTTTGCAAATTGCTAATTTTTATGAACAATGTCAGCATCATTGCATTTTTGCATAAATCATAATATTCATATTCACAATTTAGTGTCAATATCGATTCAAGAAATTTATGAAAATAACAATTCAGTAAAAATAATTTAGTGTGCAATTGTCTTTGCTACCTGGTTCATTTGAACAGGACAATTGAATTAATTAGTTGAAGTGTGCAATTTTGACCAGGCATAATTGATCCATTAGGTTTAGATGACAAAGTAAATAAATCTAATTTATCCTGAAAGGTGACCTTTTAGTTTTACATTAAATTACAATCTTAAAAATGAGCTGGCAAATCCACAAATGACATAACAGAAGAGTGCAAAATTTTCTGTAAATACCGTATTGTTTGTAATAAACGCTCTCCCTCTAATAAACGCCCCCCTCCAATGTTTCTGTGAAAAATTGATAAAAATGCGAACATTTCCATGACATATCGTGTAGGTAAGCTTAAAACTTGCATCAGTCATGTCAATCACGATCGCTAAATTGAATGGACAAAACCTATTATGATTCAACTCCCATCCATTTCATTGCCTAATTATGGTAGAATTTCACTAATTCCATGCACTTACAGGTGTAATTTTGTTGTATTCCCCACGAAAATATCATTTTCCGTGGGCGCCGCCATCATGTGTAGTGTAAATCCCTCCTTTTAATAGGAGCACCATCGGAAATTGAACACGATTTTAATGCTTTTTCACTGACAATTCACTTCCAATAAACGCCCCCCTTTTGGAAAAATGCAACGCCCCCGGGGCGTTTATTATATAATTACAAACAATACGGTATATGAAATTGGGTATACTCCATAGTGAAGTGTAAAAATCTATATGCTCGATTATTTTCAAGCTGACCATACAAATTATCTGGCAATTATTATTATATGATATTAAATGATATTGTAGACAAATATTAGAGGTCAACCAGTGTATTGAATGACAATGATAATAATAGGGAAACCACCATTTATCAATAGATTGTCAGTGCTCGAAATAAGGAGGGCCCAAGGGCCCTCAGCCCCTGAAATCAGTGAGGGCCCGCAAAAGATACATCTGGTGGGCCCAAATGGCCCACAAAAAATTTACCATTTTTCTCACTTTTTTGTGGGGTTCATAGATTAAAACCAATGGCCCAAATTCAGGCCCACAAAAATTTGTGAGTGCCCTCAAACATTTTAGATTGAGGGCCCAAATGGCCCTCAGAAATTCTGGCTTATTTCGAGGCCTGGATTGTGCTCACACAGCTTCTGTATTGCCAATACTTAGACCCCAGTTTACACAGAACCTGAAGTCGATTTTAGTCGAATTTGAACTTGACTTCATTTGTGTGTAAACAGAAGTCAACTTCAAATGAGCAACATTTGTCGAATTCAAAATCGACTTCAAGGTCAACTATTGCAGTGTAAACGAACATCGAACACGTAATTAGAAGTCAAGTTCATATGATTATTGAAGCATAATGAGTGACCAGCGTGACTGGCAACTGACCACTGTGTTCTCTCACTATCGGTATATTACTATTTACTAAGCGATGCGTTGAGTAAACATCGTCAAAATAAATATTCTTTTTGCTAAAAGCAACTCATTTTACGTGCACACAGCCATTTCTGTCAAACTCAATCCACTTTGGGTAAAAAAATACCTGATTTTAACATTTATTTTATATATTTATTTATTTATTTATAACAATATCCAGGAAATACAATGGTTTCTAAGGCAACAGATGCATGTGTTCTAAGTTCTTTTCCTCATCCTATCCATTAAAAATAGTTCTTTTGTGTAAAATTTATGTCGTTTCATAAGGAAAAGAAAGGAAAGAAAATTGATTATAAAACAAAATTGGCTTCCCTAGTCTTTGTAAAGATTATAGAATATGTAATAATTCAGTATGATATTAATTTTGAAATTGTCAAAAATTTGATTGTTTGTTTGTTTATTTATTTATTTATTTATTTATTTATTTATTTATTTATTTATTTATTTATTTATTTATTTATTTATTTATTTATTTATTTATTTATTTATTTATTTTTTTTTATTTATTTTTTTTTTTATTTTTTTTATTTTTATTAATTTATCTTAGTAACAGTTGAGCACTGTACCAGTAGTATAAACTTGGTTTAAATTCTACTTGGATTATTTATTTTACTTTATTATTGTTCATTTATTAATTTAATTACATTTTTGTTGATCAGTTGGTGGTAATTATAGTCTAGACATACTATATTATAGACCTAGTATAAGTGAATATATTTTTTGACTTAAATAGATATATCTTCAAAATATGTTTTTGATATGAAAATATCTAAAACTCTTTCTGGTTGAGCTGTCAGTACTATAGTACATTAGGCTGTGCAAACATGTGTGTTGGAGCAAGCACACTTTATACACACACCCACATTACATGTAAACACCAAATTATGTACGAATCATAGGATTCTAATCATGACTAGCTACGACCTTGACACCATTTGAAAATCGATGTAATCTATAGATTCCGCTTACAGAGGCCAACTCTTAACGCTAGACCAACTGGGCTGTTCTAGTTGAAATTCCTACCCCCTTATGGAAGACATGACCTTAATCTTACCACACAGGGGGTGTGGATTTCAAATGGAGTCACTCATTCAGGTAACCCATTTGAAATTCACACTCCCTGTGTGGAAGATTAAGGTCAGGTCTTCCATAGGGGGTGTATGGATTTCAACTGGAATAACGCAATTAAGAATATTTTGCGAAGCGGTAAATATGTGGGCATCCAAAGAACCAAAAATGTGACGTCATTGGGTAGAAATATGGTAAAACCACTGATGACCAAGAAAAAATCTTGTCTGACACAAATGTATTTTAATATATTGGGAGGCTTAATTTGGGTATAAAATGTTGGTAAAATTTAGTAAAAATATTGATTAGTTAATAAATTGAACCTGTTGCTGTCATCTGCATAGTATTGTCTATAACAAATATCCATTATTCACACAAACATAGCATTTGTCACCAGTTATTTGTTTTATTAAGAGTAATACTGGAAACGAAATGTATCCGATGCCTCATGATCACTACAATGCTACATCAACTGATATTTTTGTATGAGAAATCATTGCAGTATTATTTTTGAGTGGACTTTGAATATGATTGCAACTAATAGAGATAATAGGAATGATATAAGTAATGAACAAAGCGTGCATGATGGGAACCAACATGAGCAAAAAGGTATGAGTGATGATGTGGATTCATACAAATGTTAATGTGCATCTGCTGTCTACATGCTTTTCTATATAAACACATTAGGATTGATAGGGCCCGGTGTGTTATTGTATGTTTCGTGTGGGTTTTGCCATTATGACAAATGTTGCGGCAATTTTACTACAGCGTTTTTCATTTGTCGAAAGAAATTTGTCTCGGAACGAAATGTTGAGTCCGAGTCTCCGAGAGGAACAAAAGATATTATAAAATCACATTGGAGAACCCCAAATCACAGCGAAAAATGGAAATTATAAAGATAAGTGGAAATGGCAGTGTTTTTCACAATGCTAAAATGTCTGCTAGTAAAAAGATTTTTGATGAAAATGTAAGTCTTGTAATCAAAAATTTATTTATTTACGAATTTTTGGAAAGTAAGATTCCTTACACAAGGAATTCCATTAAAATCCCCATAAAGGCCGGGCAAGCAATTTTCTACTATTGCCTACCCATTCGGGCAAGCTAAAAAAATGGTCATGATCTGTCGCAGTGCCCAAGAAAGGGGGCAGAATGGTGACCAGCCATGCCCATGAAAGGGGGACAGGGAGTAGTGACTGGGAATGCGTTTTTTGTGAGAGCTGCTTTGAAAGCTATAGACAGTTTTACTATATACCTTAGGCCAAATAAAAAAATTAATTCGTTTCGCGTCCACCTCCCTCCTCACTTTCTTGGATCAGTCCATATTTTTTTTATTTTTCAATTTTCATATTAAATTGTAAGTTTTAATACTTTAGTATAATGCTAATGCTGATAAACAAGTTTCTAAGTCAGCATGATTCACTTGCAAGTGTTTTTGTGGAACTCTAAGGGGTCTAACCCCTCATAATCTTAAAATAAAAAGGGCCTCATCGTTTCCCTGGCAGATGCTGAAAGCTGATAGCAATGTCAATTTTACGTGAAAACTGCTGTATTTTGTCAAATTTAGGAAAAAAAAAAAAAAAACCCTCCCTCCTCACTTTCCAAAAAGGTGTGGACGTGAAACGAATTTTTAATTTTATGTGGCCTTAGAGATCATACATTTTTAAGCAAGTAGGCCTAATTGAAAGTTGAAGGGAGGGCTTTTATGTACACTTTTTATGGCATGTCCAGTTCTTATTATGGTACTGCAAAGCATGATGGGATAGACCTATCAGCTGCTGTGGAAGGGCACAATTGGGGTGAATTGTAGATCAAAAAGGGACTACAATTGTAGGATATCAAGCTAGTTTTGCAGCCCACAACAACATGTTTCAGTTGAATGTGAAACCCAACCTGTTGGAGGGTTGGTCCCAGGGTTCGGTTTTTGCCGGCAAAAACCTGTTTTTGCCGGCAAAGTGGCAAAAACCTGGCAAAAACTGTTTTTGCCAGTTTTTGCCTGGTTTAAACCGGCAAAAATGGCAAAAACTGGCAAAAACTCACACATAGTCACTCAAATATTAAAAAGTGACACAGAAAGCTCATAAACAGTAACACATATCTTTCAACGAATCATTAAACATATTTTTGGTCTCATCAAGTCCTTAAAATGAAAAAGTTTTGAATTTGATACATGCCACATTTCGATTTTATGCACTTGAGCAATGAAAACACATGCCTTTAATTTCATAATATATTGCTTATAATTACAAAATCTGGCCTTGTTACACTCGGGAACTTATTTTTGTAACTTAATAATTTGTTTTGAGATGAAAAAATTGAATTATAAATCACTTTTTTAGTTTTTGCCATTTTTGTTATATCTGGCAAAAAGTGTTATTGCCAAGCGGTTAAAATCATGGTTAAAACCGCGGTTTTTTCCACCTGCGGCAAAAACCTGCGAACCCTGGTTGGTCCATTAAATTCAATCAATATTTTCTGAGAGGAAGTCTGGAGTTTCCCTTCACCATCCATCATATGTGTATCTCCCATGTATCGCACATCTGTCACGAGTATCAAGAAAACAATGATTATAAATTTAATATCTTCACTGTCACAGAAAATAATCCACACTGTTTTGAGTGGTCATTTATGCTTTGTAAATATGATTGATTAAAATTTGAATATTATAAAACATATCAACATGCAAACATTTTTTGTGGTGAATTCTCAAATTGGTCTGTCACAAAAGTTGCCTCCCCCCTTGAGGTGCCAAAAAATATTTTCCCCTTAACATGCCAGATTTTGATGAACTCATTGTTTAATCATGCAGCCTGACCTAATTATTTGCGAGGGCAGCAAGTAGAAAATTTTGCTTATTATTACTATCAGAACGTTTCTCCTGTTTTGTCAATGCTTTTCATAGGACTTAATATCGAAAAGGATGCCTGCAAAATCGCCCCCTTTTGGTCTACCAAAATGGTTGTCCCCCCCCCCCTCTTGAGGCTTGCCAAAAATCCATGTACCCCAAATAATTCAACCCTAGAGGTACACATTTAGGCTAAAAAAATAGTTGACTTGCTCTTTATGTACCAACACCTGGGTCAGTTGGTTGATTTCTTTTTGGCCACAAAATCAACAAAACAAATGCCGAAATCAAGTCCGAATTTGCAAGAAATTGATGATTTTATGCATTTATACTGCAGTTTAACACTTTTAACATAAATAAAACACACATTTTGAATATTATAAACCAAAATATGACATTTCCCTATGGTCAAATTAAAAAAAAAGAAGTGATTTTTCAGATTTTTGGGTCGGTCGTTAACTTGATGAATTGGGTTAGAGGTAGGAACACTGGTCTAATTAAGGGTCAATCAGTTGTATAATCACTTACAAGTTATACATTTCTATATCATGCCAACAAATTCTGATAACGATTTACTTAAAAAAATACTTTTGACTACATGGTAGCTTTGTAAATTCATTTAGCATGCAGACTGTTTGCAGATCTAGTACTTTAAGGCGATATAATACCCCGATTTTCATCAGTACCCCTCTTCTTTTTTTTTTTTCTTGCAAATTTATTAAGTACATATATATGTTTATCACCTCATGTCCTGAACTTATAAAATATATCTACATATAAAGTGACTTTCAACCATTTTAGTAAGTCATTTTAGACCTATATATTTTTTTTTTTCTTTAACCTAGTAACTCAGTTCTGTGTTTCATAACAAACCATAATTTATTCTTTTCAAAATGTTCAAGTAGGGTACATGAATAGAATACATTAAATCCTTTGTTATACTCTCTATAGAAAATCTATAGTGGTGCATGCAAAATACCTACCATGATATAACACTGAATAAATTAAATAAACACTTATACAATGGATGCATAGTAATTAGTTGTTAGGAGAAGAAAAGGCTATTAGGTCACCGTATGTCAGGTTATAGGTCAATTGGTTCAGGTCAAATTTAAGCATCAATTTTGAATACACATGTGAGAGTCTGTGATATCATATGAGGCATAATTTTGATATTCTGTCTTTAACTGGATATATATCGAGAAGTGCATGGTGGATATACTAATATACCTTGGGATGTAAATGGTGAGTACAATTTAGAATGCCTAGTTGAGACGGATTTCACAAATAAATATAAAATAGTTACCAAAATCACAAAGCGTTAAGCTTACGGAAAACTACCCAATATGGTTGTATAGGTGACAAGAAATACAATTTTTTCATCATTGCTGTAGTATGGTTGTTGTAACCTGTTACCTATGGCTTAATTAAGTTTCAGTGCAATAATGTCGCAAGTTAAAAATACAAAATATAGCTCAACATTGAAAATAGAAGCATTTTAACCAGTTCCTTTTTGATAGTTGTGGAGCACCAAGTTCATGAAGTCATAAAAGAAATCAGGAACCACTTATTCCCATTTTACATATCAACTTTATTTCCCTAATGTGTTAGCAACACATATCCAAAATTTTAACGAAATCCGTTGATAGTAAGCTTTCCAAAATGAAGTGAATTTAAATCATCAGTGATGTACCTCCTTTTGGCTTCTATCTGTAAAAGCATGTAAGCTACATTGATACCGATACCACCAATAAAACGAGAAGATTTGCCCTTCATTTTGCATACCACTTTGTCCAATTTTTTTTGTAATTTCTTCACAAAATGCAAAAAATGCAAAAAAAATCAATGGGTGTAGTACCCCTTAAGAAGGTGAACCACTTTGTGTTATGTAATAAGTAAAGTATACAGAATAAAGGGGCCTTAATATGATTTGAGCCTAATATAATAATAGTACAAATGTACACTAAATATAGGCTGCCTAAGATATGAGTATTATCAATTTTTTAAAGACCTAAAATACATGAAGTGCATTGGTAGGTTTGAATGTAGGCCACCTGTTGCCAGCACTGTCTGTACTGTGTCCCAGAAAGTCGCTTGAACTTATTTAGGTCCCCTATATAATATAAGTACATAGCACCAATATATAAACATCAGAATGCTAGTTAGCCCTGTTTATTCTTACAGTCATGCAATAAAATATTCTGTAATCATGAAAATGAAAATGGGAGAAATGTAATGATGATAATAATCACAATCATAATAATGATGTTGATGATGACGATGATGATGATGATGATGATGATGACGACAATTATGTATGGTCCTATGCTGATGATGATGCATGTGCTGATGTAGATTATGCATTGTCATATGCTAATGATAATGGTGGTGATGTCAAAGATGACGACGTTGGAATAGAAAATGGCTCTTGGAAAATATGACTACTAAATAAATCTAAACTAAATAAAATCAGGTGATCAGTAAGTAAGAAAATAAATTTGTTCTGTAATTTTCGTTCATTCCTCTCTCGAAAATTTTTTCAAATTCAGCTCAAATATAGAATGATATATATTCATCATAGACAGGGTATTTAAACATGAATTCAACTGTGACTGTTTACATTTATAATGTACTTGAATGCTGAATGCAATACACACACATATTCTATTTACAATTTCAAATCTATAGCCCGGAGTAGCTAGAATGTGCAGCTGATGAGGCCTAGATAGAGAATATGTCTTGTGATAAACTCTTGCTATGAGGTGAAATACTTCAGACTTCCTTGCGAAAATATGGAATTTTTTAGAATAGCTTGAAAGTGAAAGATCTATTATACCAGGGGTTCTCAACTGGCGCCCACAGGCCAGATCCGGCCAACCGGCCAGTGTGGTTGGCCCTTGAACAGCTCTGAAATGTACAGTAAACATATAGCAAAACAAACTGTATTTTAGCCTTCAAACACAGATCTTTGAAATTATGATTTTGTAAGTGTCCAGATTCCAAAATTATTATTCTATTATATAGGGTTGAATTTTGAACATAAAAAAGTCCAAGTTTTGGGATGCATTTTTCATGCTGATTCTAAATATGTCATGAAAATGTACAATTCTGAATTTGTTTAATTTTTAAAGAAAATTCGAAACTATTCGTCTGCATTCAACACCCGTGTGGAGAGGGCTAACGTTGTGATGGTGTGTAAGTTATAGCATCTGTATCCAGGGACCTGGATATTATGTATAATTGCTTCTTTTATGGAATTAGCTATAAAACTCGTTGATCATGCGGTGTGTAATTATGCAAAACACAGCTGAATCTATCCCTAGCGCTTTCATATGAATGATAATGTTGCTGCCATTGTGTACGTATCAGGCCTATATGGTATCCTCCATTGAACGTTTTTGTGTGTGTGTTGTCTATGTGACAAATGCTGCGACAATTTTGCTGCAGTGTATTGTATTTTCATATCTGGTAAAATGTTCTGCAGTGACAAAATGTTGAGCACTTGTTAACCCCCTGAGCACTACCTGCTGATCTAACTTTGCCTCTGATTGGTCAATTACATGATATCTTCACTTTAATCACCAATCAGAATGGAGTTTTGCAAATAATTCACCCTAAATTTTTGTGTGGTGAAATTATTCTAACAATGTTGCTAATTGGTCCAATTGATAATGAAAACTTCTTTATGGCCAATCGGCAGGTAGTTCTCATGGGGTTAATTGTAGAAGCATAAAGCCCCAGACAAAGCTAATGATTTGTGTGGAAATGGCAGCGGAAAACAAAAATGGTTGAGGAGAACAGAAAACAGCATTTGTTGATAGCAGAAAAATGCATACATCAGGATTGTAGAGTTCCACCTAATTTTAATATCCAATTAGGAGTGCTGTCTCAGGTCACATTCGTTTTAGCAAATGTGAGGTATCACAGTCAAGATAGCTCAATCGATAGTAAGGCATTTGATCATGGTGCGAGAGGTTGCCGGTTCGAAGCCTGGCGGTGGTTTATTTCACTCTCATGGAAAATTGAGTTAGCTTGAAATTCCCCTCCAGGACAAGGAACTTAATGCGAATGGTTTTGTTGTGACCTGTACGAAAAAACTTGGGGAGCTGATCCTTCCTGTGAAGGCCAATTGTGGAATGTCTAGGATGTGCGCTCCTAAGCTGCAAAGTCCCTGTGTTGTTTAATGGTTTATGGAATGGTAAGGGCCATAGTGGTCAGCGACAACCTGTAAAGTGTACTGAGGCTTGTGGATCAACGTCTAGGCGTACATCCCTGTGCTTTTTCTTCTTTTGTTTATATCAGGGAATAAGCTACAGGGGTATCGCCCCTAAAAATGTTTTTTTTTTATGGTGAAAAAATCATTTGTTGTAAATTTTGTTTGTTGTGCTGGTCAGCCAGCGTTAGTGTCTGCTACACGTGACCGGCATAGAGCTACAAACCTGGATGCATACAATATGATTGCTATATAATGGAGCTCTGTAATGGCTACTGCCTGGTACAAGGCTAGAATAATACACATGTCACTTGTATGACCCACCCTAGGACCCCCGGGGGATGTGCGTCATGGTTGGGTCATTTACCAACCAATTAGTGACGCAGGGTACGGTCATTTACTCAATATGTGCGTCACAACATAGGGGTGCATCAATGGTTAGGTGCATCAGTGTCAGTCAAAATACCTAGAAATGGTGAGTCAAATTTGCGTCATGAGGACAGTCATAATCCTTAACATGTGCGTCACAATTTTGACGAGGGGCTCAGTCATTGTCGGCAAATGTCCGTCATTGTTTAGACGCACATGTGGGTCATGGTATAGTTAAATGAAATCCGACGCACCTTTGTAAAATGACTCACCACCCCCGGGGGTCATGGGGTGGGTCATACAAGTGACACGTGTATAAAGTGATAATGGCGAAAATACTTTCCGTTTGATTTTCATTATTTCAAGTACAAACAATTGTATCAAGTAATTTGATGATATTTTGCTGAAAATCTACTGATTGCAAATTACTAGTAGTTTCAATGAACCTTATGGCAAAGAAAAAGTATGATGCACTGAGTGTGTTTGTTTAATGATGATGATAATAATAAGGGACACTTTTTTCATGGCAGATAAACAGAACATAATTTTGTGATTTTCTACTGCCTTTGTATGAACATGAACATAGAAATGGGCTATTCTAGTTGAAATACATACACTCCCTATTCAGGGATGTACAAGTTTTCAGGTTTTCAGATTTTTTGTCCAAATTTCCACACATTTATTTTTAAATTTCAGCCCATTTTAGCCCAAATTCACACTTTTTTTCCAGTTTTTCCCCAGATTTTCAGGTTTCTTTCAGGTCTACTTAAATCCCTGCCTAGCTCTTGATCAGAGCCCTCGCAGTACCTTAGAAGATCCAGAGATCCCCAAGTAAAATAAACCCAAGCAAGTGACTAGTATTAGTAAAGAAAATGTATATAGGCCAATCCATTCTGTAAAAAATTAATACCACTCCCATGCATCACCCAGCAGTAGATGTATTTGTACAGAGCTTGCCGAAGGCAAGCTTCACTATAGGCAAGTCACCAACAAGTAAAGTAGGACCACTTATAGATCACTGTCTACCTGAGATATTGGTCTACCCCACACACCAACCGCGAAAGTCCTACAGCCGGTCTTTACTATAGTGTCAGAGGGCATATGGCATGGTTTTTTCATTTTTTCTTTCAATTGGATGGAAAATAGGTTGGCTTTGGAGCAAAGCTATCCCTGCCCTACTGTAGATATGACCTTAATCTCACACACAGTCACCCATTCAAGTCACCCCATTTGAAATTCACACCTCCTGTGTGGGAGACTAAGGTCATACAGGGGGTGTGTGGATTTCAACTGGAATAGCCCAATAGAATGAAGACAAGTGAAACTGAAAGATGAAATTGAAGATCAACCATAACATTGGATGGATGAAGCACAGTAGAAGGCAAACTGAAAAATTTGTTTCTACAAAATGAACAAAAACATGGATATTAAGAACTAGCACAGCTTCTGAGCCTGGATGAGTCCTCAATTGAGTGTCTTAAAACCATGACGTACCCTCTCTTGGGTGTACTAGACAGACCAATGAATCTGATGGTCACATAACTTTCCCAATCAGAGGACTATAGCCATCAGAGGATTCGCACTGTAGTCACTAGATGTTTAAGGTAGAAACATCGGCTACGGTGTCATGCACAGATTTGGTTTAAAATGATACAGGATGTGTAGTTGGGTGAGAAAAACTTGCCTGCCAAATTTTAATTTGTGCCAACAAAGCGTTTTTGAGTTATGCCATTTTTAATCATTAGGAAACCCCATTGACTTTGTACATAAAGTGGTTTTGACACTAAGCCTCGTTCACTAAAATTGGTAAAAGTTTGAAAATGGATACTATGTTTAAATATTATTTTTCTCCTTTCTATCCCCTTTATAGAACTGCTTTTTGGATCTTTTTATTACAAAAATGTTACCAAATAATGTTAGTGACTTTTTTGCTCTATATTGGCCAGTAATAAAGGGGATATTTGAAGGTAATGTTAGTACTTGCTCAAATTTTCTTGATTTGATCTAGAAACACTGAATGACCTAATTTCATAATTATTGTCTGAGCTAACCATAGGGCCAATTTGAACAAATAAGGTGTCATATGAAAGGTTATTAAATTTAGAAACTTTTCTCGCCAGCTTTTTTTTTAATAAAGTGTTTCTATTTTAAGTTATGGGTGTTTCTAGATTTCTCTAATTTAAAAATAGAAAAAATAATTTTTCTCAAAAAATAAAAACTTTATCAAAAAAATCTGGCGAGAGAATTTAGATATTAGGCTTATTAACCACCCTACAAACTATGGAAACCATATCACATTCCCTCTAGGCTAGCAATAATTATTTGTGGAAAAAAATAGGTAATTTTCAAAAAATAAAGAAAAACATAAGAAATGTTTAAATTTTTATGAAACATTAAAAATAAGTGGAGTAAAGACTTATCTTAAATTGGTAATATATTTGATATGGATACATAATTCTGATTTGATATAGTGGCTATTTTCCTGCATGGGCCTATTATCCGATGCTCCTACCTACCTTAAGGGCATATCATATTAGCGATTAAAAAATCACTAGTTTTCACTATCACCCACCGGCGCTCATTAAAGGGCATATTATACTATGCAATCGCTAGGAGCGTTGAGTTTTCCAATCACTAATGTCAAAGATAGGCTTTTCAAGCTGTTGACAGGCCGAAAATACAAATTGGACTATATCTTTGTCAAATGACCGAATCTGAAAGTACACAATCATGATGTAGTCTACGGTTTCTGATTGTGTAAATCTTAATATTTTTGGATAAGTTGGGGAGGGGGAGATGAGGCTGGGTGGTTCATGGATCACGAAATGCCCCTGTAAGAAGCAATTTAACATTATTTGTAATATCACCAGCCTGTGATGGAATTAATTGATATTAATTAATTGATATTAATTAACATGTTTGTCTGACAAAGTTTTTTTTCTTTGTTTTCTTCTCCTCCATTACAGGTAGTTGAACCTCCAGTACCCCTCCAGCAGACGAGAGCACCAGTTCCAGAAAGACCACCCCCTCCCCAAACTGGGAGTGGGCTAGACCTAACAGATATGGCAAAAGCAAGGGCGATGGCAGCAGGAAAGAGGAAGAAGAAAGTTGCAGCGGAGAAAGATTGGAGAAGCAAATACAATGCCTTTAATCAGCTTTGAAGTTATTTGGAGCGTTGCACCAATGTGTTATTATAAAATTGTGTGTATATACATTATGAATATGCTTAACCCCCTGAGCACTACCTGCCGATCTAACATTGCCTTTGATTGGTCAATTACACAATATCTTTACTTTAATCACCAATCAGAATGGAGCTTTGCAAGTAATTCACCCCAATTGTTTTGCATGGTGAAATTATTCTAACAATGTTGCTGATTGGTCCAGTTGATAATGAAAGCTTCTTTTTGGCCAATCGGCGGGTAGTTCTCATGGGGTTTATTGATTATCTATCAATGAGGTGATTAATTATATAAGGGTCTGTGTGTGTACATCAAGTGCTCTTTGATAAAATCACACTAAGGAATGTCCAAAAATATGAATATATTAATTAATATTATATTATCTGTGTATTTCCCCTTTCATTGTTTATAACTGATTGTATTTTACATGATGATGAAATCATCAACATATGGGCTATATTAATTTTAATTGTTGCTTATGTAAGCTGGACTTGATACATGGATTTAAAAATAATGGGTCACTGTTAACTCCATGAGTACTACCTGCTGATTGGTTATAAGAAGTCTATTATGATTTATTGAGCCAATCAGCAACATGGTAAGAATGGTGGTAGGCTGAAGAGGCTTAACCTCATGAGTACTACCTGCTGATTGGGTACAAGTAGACTATTATGATTTATTGAGCCAATCAGCAACATGGTAAGAATGGTGGTAGGGATGAAAAGGCTTGACCCCGTGATTATTACTTGCTGATTGGTTGCAAGAAGATTTAAAATGTTGAGCCAATCAGCAACATGGTAAGAATGGTGGTAGGGCTGAAAAGGCTTTACCCCATGAGTACTACCTGCTGATTGGTGACAAGAAAGCTATTATGACCAATCAGCAACATGGTGAAAATGGATGGCGTCTAAGCTGTATTTCAATTGGTCACTCCGTTGAACATATCATGTGATTGACCAATCAGAAATGCTATAAAAAAGGCAGCAGTCCTCATGTGGCTAATGAGCTATAACAATGGAATCTAGTCTGTAGTCTAGGAGGCCGGTCGATTGCATATCCGTCAGTACACACTTTTCAATACGGAATAAATGCTAACCTCATCGTGACATCATCCAAGCAGCAAAGTTCATTTCCCATTGAAAAAGCGTGTATTGACGGATATGCAGTTGACCGTTCTGCTAGTTTGCACACATTGAGTTCAGTTGAATAGGGAAACCCCTTTTAAGTCCCTTTCATATTTTTACTGTAAGCACTTTAGTTATCTCCCATTATCTTTCCACCATTTCAAGAATTTTCTGAAAATTTCTTTTGTTTCCAGGTTTCAACTTGGTAGTACATGTATTGGGCTATTCCAGTTGAAATCGGTACACCCCTTCTGGAAGATGCAACCTTAATTTGTCACACAGGGAGTGTGAATTTCAAATGGGGTTACCAAATTGGTGATTTTATTCTAAATTCACACTCCCTGTATGAGAGATTAAGGTAAGGTCTTCCATGGGGGGGGGGGGTGTAGATTTCAACTGCAATAGTACATTTGTGTATTTGATAGTCAGATTACATGTATGATCTGATTCCTGCAAAATTGCAGCGAAAATTGAAACTGATGAGGGAAAAAACCCATTTGAGCATTTTTTGGTTACTCGTAACTGTACACATTTATTCCAAATTCCGTTAGTAGTATGGTATATGATTGATATAGAGGTATATATGGTGAAACATTTGATTGATGCCTTTGAAGATTCTATTAAATATGGAAGATACTTTTATACACTGCCAAAATTTAGGATTGTACATTTTATTAACATAATCAAGTATAATGGCATAACTGAAATGGATCATAGCGATAATGTACACATCGAAAATCTTCTATTTTAAAATTACAGTCAAAATTGCACACCACCTGTGTTGTAAGTTAGGTGTTTCTAGGTTATTTTTATATCCCTTCAATATGCATTTAATATGCTGCCATCTTTGTGGGGTACACAATGGGAGACAACAATGTACTATTCCAGTTGAAGTCCGTGCACCTATGGAAGACATGTCTGTAATCTTCCACATGGTGTAGATTTTAAATGGCATCACCTGTTTAGGTAGCCCCATTTGAAATTCATACTCCCTGTGTAGGAGATTAAGGTCATGTCTTCCATAAGGGGTGTATAGATTTCAACTGGAATAGCCCATCCTATATGAGTGACAGGCAAACATGGCAGATTAGAGTCCAGGCTCTTCAGGTGTACCTGGAGTTCCTACTGGGTACCATAGCCAGGATTGCATGGTTATATACATACATGATACAAATAGGTAACCCATAGGATGTAGTACCAAGGAATCTGATCCTGTAAAGCACATCTATAATATCTTTATGGATTATTGATGACCATTAACTGTGCTATTCCAGTTGAAATCCATACACCCCCTATTACAGACATGATATTTATCTTCAACACAGGGAGTGTGAATTTCAAATGGGGTTACCTCGATGGATAACTCCATTTGAAATCTACACCCCCTGTGTGGGTCATGAAGGTCATGTCTTCCGTAGGGGGTGTATGGATTTTAACTGGAATAGTCCATTATGGTGGGAAAAAGGAAGTGATATGTTGTTATCAGGGTGTGGTTACATGAGATCAGATAGCACACAAGTATGACTGGTTGGCATGACATCACTAGTATCTCAATCATGCGCATCTATCAAGGCACAGTTCCTTAACGCCCTATCTTTATACATTCATAACATGATATGTGAATGTATTGGGTATGAAAACTCATACCCCGCTACTTGAGGTCATAGTTTATGCTTTGATTATGTAATGGATGATAGTGAAGTAAACCAGTGGAGATGAGGCTGTTTTGGTTCAAAGTGCATGCTTATCTCGGCATTTAGTTTATGACATAAGTGATACAATTTTGTGTGTAGGTTTTTATTATTATTAGGCTGTATAAAGTCTCAGCTTTGTATACATTATAATATATGCCTACATGTAGAGCCAGATAGATGGATTGAACCTTGCACGTATATATCGACCATTGAATGCAAGAAAGTGATTTGCTGCTATGCACTTACCATCTTCTTGTATTCAGCTGATGGTATCGTGGTATATATATTGGTGTACTAGAGTACTAGCTCATTCACATAGCCTATTTATAAGCATGATAAGGTGAGGTCCAACCCAAAAGTCAGTGTGCGATTGGCACCATCGGACTCTAATAAGAAATGTCATGGCTGTGATTAGCCGCTGGTTCCAAATCTAGATTGCAGTGATGTTAAATCTCAATTTAGATCTTAATAACATAGGTGACACTTTGTGGTAATGGATTATATCCACAGGATATCTAATTGGGCTATTCCAGTTGAAATCCATACACCCCCTATGGAAAGCAAACCTTAATCTTCCACACAGGGAGTGCAGATTTCAAATGGAATCACCCATTCAGGTAACCACATTTGAAATTCACACTCCCTGTGTGGAAGATTAAGGTCATGTCATCCATAGGGGGTGTATGGATTTCAACTGGAATAGCCCCATGCAGCAATAACCTGAGAGATGATTTTATATATATGGTAAAAACTATCAAAACTACTATATGAAACTTGACAAGTTTCCGTAGCATATGACCAAAACCACAAAATGAAAATCGAAAAACGCAAACATTGACCTTCATAATAGTTGCTATTTTCACATTCTTATTGATTACCAGCTTCCTGCTATTGTAATTGTCTGAGAGAATGCATGAAGGAAATAATACTATTGAAGTGGACATTTTCGTTGAAAGTTAATTTTGCCAATTTCGCGATAGACACAGCTACAGCAAAAATAAAAATGTGCGAACATATTCTTTTATACATTGATGTGCACAAAAACTCAAAATAGTGAATTTAAGAACAAGCGTAGTAATTCAAAACCTGCAAAGAGCGAAAAATGACATGCTCGAAAATTAACCACTATTACAGTAGTTTGGTAGCAGTATCTATTACTAGTCTGTATTCAAGATCTTTAAAATACATTTCCATTTATTTGAAGGTAAATCCCTTTAGCATGTGTCAAAGACCAGGATGTTGTCTCCAAAAATAATGAATCAAGTCTTTGAAAAAGGCTTAAGTTGCATTTAGGCACATGCTTTTTAAATGCAATGCAGTGTCGGTTTCTGTTTATAAATAACATTAACAGTGACATTTTCATGCTTCTTAACAGGAATTATTTTAAAATAATTTCAAATAATTCTTTTGTTAAAAACCTTCAAATGATATTAGGTTCTCTTTATATTTTTGCAACTTTACACACTGCAAGTGGGCGACATGAACAAGGCAAACAGTGAAGGATTAAAACAACAGCTTGTTACTACTATTCATGAGACAATGTTTATTAGCTTGATATCTCTTTGCATTTTAATGGATTTGGCAAATAAACGAATTACAAATAAATCCAAATGGCTTTACTAGTCACTGTACAGGGTGATTTAAAATGAACTGTACCCAAATTCAAAAATGAAAATAAAATACTTACCAACTTTTAAATAATTTGTGTTTATAAGCTGTAACAGAATAGTATGTTTCCTATTATTGGTGAAAAAATCATGTCTTTACCTCAAATGGTTTTAAAGAAAAGTACATTTTATAAAACACACCAATTTTGTTACTGCGGTAGAGAACATGGATAAACTTAGTACCATGTGTTGGTCTAAAAATGGGATGATAAATTGAAAATGCGATATCTGCTGACTAAAACCACTTATCAAAATTCAAAATTTCTACTACAGAACACTTATCACTGCTTTCTATGATAGTTTTTTGATATGTACAATCTCCGTGAATATATATAAAAAATGGGTAAAGTTGTGTACAGTTATTTTAAATCACCCTGTATGCATTATTTTGTGTAAAATACGCAGAATTGTGCAGGTAAAATAGAATGAATATATTCAGGAAATTACTGTTGTATTTTCTGCATTGATATTTTATTGGTGACTAGTACTACACTGCTTGCTATATGCTAATGGGTTAGTTCCGCATCTTACAAATGATAGAAAATGCCTTATTTTTATGACAAAGAAGATAATATTTGAACATTTGATTTACTTACATTTTGATTCTAGAAAATAAAAAAAATTATTTGTGGCTTTGTAAAAATGATGCAATTTATTTCCTAGCCATACTTATAAAACGTGTCTAAAAAGCTTTTGGATATGCATTTAAACACAACAATGGCTTTGAAATGAAATTTCCGTGAATTTGCCCTTCGCACTTACTCGGTTATTGTTACTTTCTATTGCATTTTAAATCAAAATGGTTTTGAGGAGAAAAAATACCAAAAGCTTTAGATATGCATTTTATTTTAACACAACAATGCTTTCCAAATGAAATTTCTGTGAAATTCATCTGTAACATTGGGCTATGCTATTCCAGCTGAAAGCCATACCCCCCTCATGGAAGACATAGGGGGTGTAGATTTCAAATGTAGTTGCCAATTCAGGTAACCCATTTGAAATTCACGCTCCTTGTTTAGATTAATGTTATGTCTTCCATAGGGGGTGTATGGATTTCAAATGGAATAGCGCATTTCATTCAGATTATTGTTACATTACAAATTAAAATTATATTGAGGTAGGCAGAAATTTAAAAAAATCAAGCTTTGGATATTTATTGCATTTTATCATGACAATGCTTTAATTGCCAAATGAAATTATTATGAAATTGAGTATGGATGCTTACTCAATAATTGTCACTTTGCAAATTCTAAATGATTTTCAGGTTGGGGAAATGTAATATATCTGACAATAGGCAAGTCAAGCTTGGTAGCAACAAATGAGGTGTAATGACAGAACTGAAAGTCAAACGTAATGCTATAAGCAGCAGTACTCTCATCTCCACTAGCAAAGTTCAGTAAACTCCATTCAACATGTCATAGCTCAAAAGTTGACTTCATTGTGGAGGATGAGTTTTGGTACCCAACACATGGAAAGGTCATTGTATGAATGTAGAATTCTATTGGGGTTAAGGAACTGTGGTTGAGGAGATGGTGATGTTTGAGATCCTAGTGAAAGGTTGAGTAGAAACTGTTAATATGTATGTATTACATTTACAGCTGTTATACAGAAATCTGTTCTATGGTTTGGCCCAAGGTCAGCTCATTTATCAGAACTGCAATATTCAGAAACTGGGGCCATATACAAACTCTGCACAAATGGTATTGTAACAGTTGATATTCTTGTGGAACATTGATTTTTATGCTTTTCGCGCTCAACACTGCTACTGCCAAAAAAAACCTGCAAATATTTGGAAATATTGGGTCTCTGTAAGAAACCTCAAAATTGCGATTTTAAAATGAAACGAAGTAAGTCCATATCGGGAAATCGCAAAAATTTACACTTGCGAAAATGACGACTTTGACAGAATGAACATGAACAAAATATAGATTTGATTGTTGTGATCACACTCTGGTACCGGAATACATTGCTGGTACATTCATCAATAATCCATAAAATAGTGTCGATTATTCTCTCTGTTTAAAAAAAAAATCAGAGGACGGTGTGAGTGTTTTTGCACTCATCCATTACACTTTGAATAAAATTCTGGCTTCTGTTTAAAAAAAGGTGGATGGTGTGAGGTTTTTTTGCACTCATCCATTACCATGATTACACCTTGAATATAAAATCTGGCTTGCTTTTCATCAACGATCAAGGCTTGAATAGAAATATATTGCCTACGTCTTTAATTTTGCACTTTTTTGCATGTGCATAAAAAGTAAAAGATGTGCAGTGCACAATTTTCCTCTGAAACAACAACCATTAGAGCATACAGTTTTATTAGTGCATTACTATCATGTTTTGTCCAAGGTTGTCTGCTAAACTCTAATAAAGGGAAAAATTGACAATGACAAAGCAGCGTATCTATGCAAAATAAACTAGCGCTTGAGGTTTTGTGGCATTTCTATAATATATCATTCTCCTTTCCTTGAGTGCAACATAATCAAGATTGTTCCACAGCGTGCCGTTGCTTTGTTTTTAGGACCTAAAGAAGACATTTCTTGTGTGTTTTTAAAAGCCAGTCAATTGAAGTATCAAAGTACGACTAGCAAGAGACATATGTATAGTGTGATAAGAAAGTGCCTACAGCATTAATGATGCAAAGACAACGCAATGATACATATCCAGATTTTCAGTGTATCCGTATTTAGCCATGTGGTACCCAATGTTGACGATAATGGCTGTATAATTATTTTGTCGGCAGGGGTTTTCAACTAATGGGTCCGGGTCCAAGGGATTGTCTGATTTGCAAGAAATTTCCAATGAAGCAGGAAAACTCTGGTGTAAGGTGTAGGGAGTGGGAAGCTTTTCTATAGTGTGTTTAGTATAAGGTAGAACATGACCTACACTCAAATCTATGGATCCTACATCAAATGGTAGACCATACTATATAGTTCATTTAGAGAAAGATGGAACATGGCATTGGGCATGGTGTATACTAAGGTTAATAGATGGGGTCATGTTGTACCTTTTACTGAACAGCACATAGGTTTTAGAATTTCTTGTGTCAAAAATAGTAACAATGAATATTTTTCATAATGGATGTTGATGGAGATACATAATTGGAAATATGTAAATAAATTATTGTTTTTGATTAATTATTGATTAATCATGTGATTGCTATTAATACTATCACCATTGTATTTTCTGTAATTTGTAAAAATATTGATTATGTTAAAATTGAACACTGACCACCAATTTCATTCCTGGATGCAAGTTTTTATCTATTAATTGTGATGAGAGGGGAAGGCGATGGTTGAAAAAGTGGAATATACACAAATGTGTCTTAAACATATTATTGTGTAATTTTGTGTAAAAAGCGTAGTGAAATAATTCTTGTGTGGCCTAAAAGACTTGACTATAGAGTGGGCAACATACACTTTTGTTACTTGTCAGCTGTTCCGCACTCCCTGTGGTTTACAGTAAAGCACACAACATTATGTATGTTAGGGAATCAAGAATTATTCATCAAGAGTATTTTGGTTGTATATGACCATATATATGTATGTTGGGGAATCAAGAATTATTCATCTAAAGCATTTTGGTTGTATATGACCAGACCTTCAACTTTCTGAGCATATTGAGGCGTTAATCCTATCTGTAATAGCTGCCCTATGGACAGTTCCTACATTCTATAATGAATAGACTGAATCGTGTCTGACGTCAGGGCAAAGGCACGCCGTGATTGGTTGCTGACTTGTGCAGTACGGCATTTTTTGTCTAGTAGTCAGAATCTCAGACCTGAACTAGTCTTTTTATCGCTGTCTTTCATTCTATATTTGTACTCATCTACAACAAATATGACTCCTGGCAGCTATTGCAGATATGGCCTTAATATGCAGATTTTGTGAGAGACAAATAAAATATTTTTCAAAGCACAAGCTTGAAGCTACCTACTCTTTGCTGAAACAAAAATAGGAAAATTAGCTATATTCCACCCACTCTCTCTGCACAATTCATTCAATTATAACGAAGTGTGAATCTTAACGACATATTTATTTTGTTTTGCGGAATAAGAATGAATACATTGTATATATTTTTTTCACACAAATTGATAGGGTACATAAACCACAAGTACCGTAACCACTCGGGTATAAGCCCACCCCCCTAGATGGCAGATTTCACTTCAAAAATGGGGGTGGGCTTATAACCGGGGAAGGGCTAGTGCTGGAATTTAAAATAAGAACAATTATCCCTCATCTGTATATGCCCAATGTACCAGTAATTTCTATCTTTTATGTCAATTTCTTAAAATTGTAAGTGTGGAATGTTAATTATCAACTGATATGTTTTTAATTTGTTCTTAAATATGAGAGCAAAGCATTGACTTGGCCAAAATTTAGTACTGGGCTTATACCTGAGTGCACCCTTGTTCCCAGAATGTTTTGAAAAATAGGGGGTGGGCTTATAGCCGAAAGTGGGCTTATACCCGGGTGGTTACGGTATTACCATGTAACTATTCAAAATCTAATGAAATGGGCCATTCCTGTTGAAATCCACACCCCCGGTGGAAAATGATTTTTTCAGTTGAATGTAGGAGGCAATCCAGTAATCCAATTATTTTATGCAGTTTATGTTAAAACTAGTTGAAAAGTGTTGAAATCCAGCTGACTGCCAACCAATTTGGACCCTATTTAGAACACTGTGTGGATGGAATTCCAAAATCTGATAGTTTTTCCACTGATTTTGGATGGAAATTAATTGATCTAGAATGTCTGAAACCATTGAATTTGGTTGGAATTCTAAATTTTCTCCAGGTCCAAGGGGGTGTGGTTTTCAAATGAAAGAGCCCTATACTACATTGCTATATTGATTGTTTTTTTTTTATATTAAAACTCGCGATAAATAATTGGGTGCACTTGAGGTCATATTGCTGTAAAAGTGGACATTTTTGTGCGGTTCGTGCTTTTTCAATTTTGAGCCGTATCTTTCAATTAATGCATGAATCTAATCTCCCTTACTATGACCTGTACACTATAGGAGCATATTGGGCTATTCCATTTAAAATCCACACTACCCCTGTGGAAGATTTAGCTAAAGTCATCCACAGAGGGAGTATGAGTTTTGAATAGAATAGACAATTGGGTAACTTCCATTTGAAATACTCACTCCAGTTGTGGAAGATATATGTAAAGCCATAATACAGAGGGAGTATGGGTTTCAAAATAATTACCCCTGACCAATTACATTTGAAAAACATACTCCCTCTATTGAAGATATTTCCAAAATCTTCCACAGGGGTAGTGTAGATTTTAAATGGAATAGCCCTTGCAGCAGCTGCTTGGAACGAGAAAAGCATGAAAATAAATATAGCACAAAAAATTCCGCTTTAACAGTTACTGTATTGTAGTTGGGGAGCTGACAGATTCCAAAACATTCAAATGTTGAGAACCAGAAAGCCTTAACTCATCACAAACTTAACTCCTTTGTGAGTTAAGGCTTTCTGGTTCTCAACAGTTGATGTATCTGTCATACAGATCATAATGCAGTACATTGAAACAATTTATCTCAGATGGTGCATTTTCATTATAGTCTGAGCAGACTGATGATTCAAACACACCAGTCCTGTCTCACAAGTCACAATGAAGGTCCGTTCATACTACCACCGCATTTGCGATGCGTTGCTTTGCAATACCGATATATCGATTACTTTTTGCCGCAACTCAACGCAACTTGTCGCATTTCTAAGTTGAAATGTATTTAACTTTATTGCGATAGCAATGCAGTACTTGTAGTACGATGCAGTGCGACAACACACCGCATCGCAAATCAACGCATCGCAACTACGGTGGTAGTATGAACGGACCTTGAGGTGTCTGCTATGTAATTGTCTGCAGATGCTGTAGTTTTATTTGGGAGGACATGTTTCACTTGGTGTTACATGGTGTTAGAACTTATATTATTTCATGAGTAGTGTCTTTTAAAACCTTTTTGTTCTGTTTGCACTATTGTTTAAAGGAACATAAATGGGTAAAATAGGTTTCTTTTGGACTAGAAAATATTCAACATGGCACAACCTCAATACAATTTGCAGGCTCACTTGTCTTCTCCATTAGAGGGAAAAGAAGAGAGACTGCAAATTGTATTGAGATTATGCCAGGAAGGTATATCCTTCATCCTAAGAAATACAGCATCAGGCTTTGTTAAAATGTTTGTGTACTATTTTGTCAAATTTCTCATTCTCAGAACTACAATGCCAATTGAGTTAGTAATGCAGACCTGCCAACTGTCCCTCATTTTGAGGGACTGTCCCTCATTTGGGGTTTACAAAAGTGAAAATGAGGGACAGACCTGTTTTCTGACAATTTCAGTGATGGCAAATTTAAATGTAAGAACAGCAGAAAATGATGAAAATGTCACTGTAAAATTTGCTATAGCATTCTCTTTAGTCTATTGTGATAAATTCAGACCTGCAAAACCTTCTCTGAATTCTGAAAGTATTGCACACCTTAAGTCTTTGAATTTGTCGGTATCTGGTTTGTGTACGTATGTACAAAGTTTTGGTCTCAATGTCCCTCATTCTGACTTCTGTAGGTTGGCAGGTCTGGTAATGCAATATTTGAATGCATGAGACCCTCTGCAATAAAATCAATCAATTACTTGACATGCTGCTACTGAAAAATGCTGGTCCTTGATGCTATCCAAAACTAACATCATTTCAGGGAACGGTGCTTGAAAAAAATATATTAATACACCCAATACAGTCTGTGAAAACACACTGTTGAAATTTGTATGCTAGCTATTACATATCCAATCCACTGTACATTTACATGTATCTCATATTTTTATCGTCTGTGTATTGTAACATGGTAATTAAACATGCATACCATCAAAAGTTATTGGGTTATTTGCTAGCAACAGATGGTATACACTGGTGGGTCTTTAAAGCTGCACTGCATACTGGTTTCAAAGAAATTAATTGTACAGAAACAGGTGTGTTTTTTGTTTCAGGTTTAATATTTTGAATAAAGCTTTTAATTTATTCTGTGTTTACAAAGATTTTTTGGTCCTAGTTCAAAATTGCATTACTTTTGAGATCACAAATTATTAGTCCATTCCAGATGAAATTCATATACCCCCCTATGGAAGACAAGACCTTAATCTGCTATACACAGGATGTAGATTTCAAACGGAGTCACCAATGTAGGTAACCCCATTTGAAATCCACACTCCCTTCATGTCTTCCATAGGGGGTGTATGGATTTCAACGGGAATAGCTCATTAGTTAATCAGTCAATAGTGATGGGCTGAAAAAAATGTTAGTGTCTGGATGAAAGCAAATTTGACGCAGGAATTTCTGTTTTATCTCAATTTTGAAAGATAATCAGAAGACTGAAATTTGTGATGTAAAACTAGCTCTTTATAACTTACCAATAACTTCTTAATAAACATAGTATATAGCCATCAAATCGTAACATTCAGTGAGGATATTAGTGTTGCAGTTTGCATATGTTCTTTTGATTTTCATACTATTTTCATATATCTGTATTTTGATGATAATATTTTTCTGCATTCCACATACCGTCGTATACAGCACCTCAAGTAGGTGGCTATAGTTGTATTGGTTACTCTTGGTGGGTCAGTGACGTCAAAGCGTGGAAGCATCTGTTTCTCACATATATCTATGCGGCATCTTAAAACGTATGTGTGTGTACAGCGCTTTGAGCGAACAGACCTAATTTGAAGCTACGCCCAATGCGCACTGACACCATTTACTCTAGAGCAAAAATACTATTATGTACTGTGGTTCACCTCAAGTATGGTAGTGATGTCAGTGCTTTTTCAAGGTATAAGCAGTTTATTACCAACGCAGCTATAGCCAATATAAAATAAATGTTAAGTGGGCCATTACAATTTTATGACCAAATAGTGTGTACATACCAATGAACTCCATAACATGGTGATTGATGTATGTTATGTAAATTTAGAAAATGATATGGAATATGTATGTAGCAGTGAGGAAGATTATGTACATGTATTGGTGTACATATGCATGCATGTATGCATACAGACTTAACCTTGATTGACAGGGCTGTTACGGTTGAAATATATACCCCCTTTGGAAGATGGGACCTTCATCTCCCACACAGGGGGTGTAGACTTCGAATGGAGTCACCCATGGTAACCCACTTTGAAAGTCACACTCCGTGTGTGGAATATTAAAGTCATATCTTCCATAGGGGGTGTATGGATTTCAACTGGAATAGCCCCTTGTATAGGGGGAATAATCCCCTAAACAACTTGTATATTTGTAGATTGAAAGAATTAAAAAAATCGAAAAAAAAAATCATGATGATTGTAAGTGCCTAGTTATAAGATGATTTAGATTTTATAATATATTCATTTACTAATAAAATAAAAAGTTGTTCTTTATAATATATTCTATTTCTTGTGCACCATTGTAAAACGTTTTCACTATTTGCATTATCCAGAACTGGATCTGAATTTCATTGTACCGGTATGTAAATTTTTGGAATTGAGAATGGACATTTTTCTGCATAAAGACCATATGGTTGTGCAGTACGCTGTGAGCTGACTATTATAAGGGTAATCATAAATATTCCTATTTTTAAAATCATTACGTGTTTGGTATATTTCAAAACATAACCATTTGTGCAGCTTATACACTGTGATGCATTGTATACACTGTTATTCTCTAGATGAGATAAAATAGATTGGATTGTTTAAACAGCACAACATACAGCGTGTCATTTAGGAGCATCCATTTTATCATCTGTGTGCACAAATAATGTTGTGTGCATACGGATGCGGTAATTTTTTTAAAAAATTGGTGATATTAAAGTTTTCATTAAAGGGCCAAAAAAAATAATGGTTTGTCTCAAAGCTCACAAGTGGTTTGAAAACAAATGCGAAATGAATTTTTTTTTTATTATTCCCGACTTTTTTCATGGTATTTGGAGAAAACAATCTGATTTTCGCCGAATTTTTCTGGAAAAACTAAAAAAACCACCAATTTTTTAAATAAATAAAAATTCTGCATTTCTTTTTTTTTTTTCCAAATCTCACGATTTTATAAATGTGCACGTGAGCTTTGAGACAAACCTTTTTTTTTTTGCCTAATAATGATTGTATTCAAATGCAGCACAAGTGATAATGATATGAAAATAGTTTCTGTCCAGTGGTATGTTTGGCAGCTTGTGTAGCAAAGTATTTTCATAAAATGTCCGCTTTGTTTTAACTTTTGTTCATAAAATGCCAAGTGATTTGATTATATGAAAACGTTTTGTGTCCTGTGGTGTGTTCGGCAGCTTGGGTAACAGAAAATATTTTCATACAACACCCACTTTGCTTTTAACCTTTTTTCATAAAATGCCCAGTTTGGTTTTACTTATTGTTCACACACTGGAAATACGAAATATTTCAACTTAAATAACAATGCATTAAAGGTGATCCCAATTTATCTTTTCCTTGAGTTGGCAAAAAATATTACCTTGATCGTTGATGTCCAGAATTTGAACCTGTGCCCATAGGGTATCTGGCATGAGGTGTTCACATCTCATCAGAACCAAATAATAAGACATTGTTAATGATATGTGTATGTAATTAATTGTAGCTCTTATAATGCCTTTTAATTAATTAATATAATTAATTAAGCTTAGTCTTTGTGCCTATATTAGAAGCCTAACATTTCAGCGCCTTAACACAGTGTGTGTATTAGTTGAGAATTATTAATCGTTTCTAATTTGAAATGAAAAGTGTATCTTTCACAATAAATTATATTAGTTTTCCTTTAAATTCCTCGAACATTTATGTAGGTGGTAAAAGATCTGGTAGTGGTGTGTTCATAGTTAACACTGAGACTGGTCCAGGACTGGTTTGGATTTGTTGGATGTAGATTTCACGGGGTATACTCAACTCAGGTCAGTTTTATGCAGATCAGAGTGATGCTGAGCTGAACCAAGTCTGGATCAAACCAGTTCAGTAGGGTATCAGAGTGATAGACCTACTTAAATATGAATAAAAGTTGGGATTAATTCAGTTCACTTCAAACTTTAGTCAGAGTGACAATGTACAGAACTGAGCCAGTCCAGATCAATTTAGTTCAGTTTCAGGACTGAACATCAATTGTCTAATATCAGTCCAAGAGAACGCCAAATATGGATCAGGAGTATTACATAATAATACCCTGCTATGACAATAGCTTCACTAGGTTAATCGTATAATCTCCTTATGTAGTTAGCATGGCTGGGCCAAGAAATCCACAAGGTCAGCCAATGTATGTACATGTATTCGGTACATGTGCCATATCTTTTACAATGGGTGATAAATTTCTGGTTTGTTTTATTTCAAAAGCGCAACAGTCGATATTCTAAAGCTTGGTCCAAATCCAAGAGAAGAACCAACTCTAGTAATTTATGTGGTTTCAAATTATATCGGCCGTTGCCTTTTTGATAGAAATGGTGTTTGTTGATGTGCACAGTTTCCCATTAGATCATAACATGCTGTTGTACATCCAAGGTCAAAGGTCTTTTAATCCATATTTGGCGTTGTTCTGGGACTGAATATCGCTGACCTCTTAAGTAGATGTGGATTCAAATAAAACAGAATTTTTGTAGCATATCATATAGAATGTTTATGTAATCAAGTCTTTCAATTTCTAAATCAAATCAGTGAGTATTCTATGTGAGAAGTGTTGAAATTCATGTCAAAAATATCATCCAACAATTTATGAATCGGGGCACAAGATGTAGTAAAACCTATAAACTAATTAAAATATCCGGGTTAGGGCTTTAAGGAGCACACTTTGTTGGCAGTATCTCTGACTTGCAATTTATAGTAGGCAATTTTAAATGCAACTGGATTGAGTTATTGCACAATTGATAAATCACCAATTAAGGTGCCCAGAGAGCTTCAAGAGCATTTGGATTACTACAAGAAGATTGTCTATAAGTGTCCAAAAAAGACATGTTTGGGGAATCGTGTAGTTTAGGATTGGCAGGTCTCTGAATGTTCCTTTGAGTTCCAGGCTCCAGGATCATACTTTGTTGGTGATATGTCAGTTGAGTTAAATATGATAGAGTGCAATGTTTAAGGAATTTAAATGCGAGTACAAATCTTCTTTGTACAATGTAAATTACAAGAGAAGTTGCACATAATGTTAAAAAAAACTTTGTGAAAATGTAAAATAATAATCCTATATTCTCTTAATTTGCTATTCTAGTTGAAATCCATACACCCCCTGTGGAAGGAATGACCTTAATCTTCCACACAGGGGGTGTGAATTTCAAATGGGATTACTAAATGGATGACTCCATTTGAAATCTACACCCCAGTGTAGAAGATTATGTCATGTCTTCAACAAGGGGTGTATGGATTTCAACTGGAATACCCCAGTGCATGCTGTGAAATGTAAATTCTTCACGACTAAAATGAAAACATGAAATAATGTTGTGTATACTTTTGTTAATTAATTTCATCTGTAAAATTTGTTGGCAATCTTGTATTATATCACACGTGACAGGCAAGCTTATAGACTAAAACACAAATGTTACGATGTGTGCAACTTTAGTCCGTGATCGTATGATGTCATAGGTGGTATAACACAAGGTTGCAGATTTGCTCTTTGTGTTTGCTTCATTTCTTGGTGATTAGGTTAGGCATTTTTATTATAGTGCTGTTGCTATAAAGTCTTAACATTACCCTACATGTAGGAAACATAACTGAAAAGTGGAATATTTGCCAAAAATATGTGGTGCCTTGAATTTTGTAAAAGGGTATAAATTACAATGGTGTTGTAACTTTGATGTATCCTTGTTGTGAGGTATAAGATATTCATGAGTTCTACGCTTTGGTAGGCTTAAGTTTGGTAGTGACGTAGGTACGTATTTCGCTGGTCGCAATATCAAATCATGTGCGTGAAGATAGTCGTGGAGAATGTACATGTATGTGTACAATGGCGGTTTATCAGCATGCATGCAGCACAGTCATGAATAAAAGTATTGATCATATGATGTTACTACCGAACTTGAGGTGAACCAAATAATAGTGTAAAGACTGCATTGATGAATTATGCAGCTTACGGAATAAAGCTGTATAATACAATCCTTCAATAGCAGATTTCTGTGCTAGGTTTATTCTGTGCAGTTTTAGACAAAGGATACACCCCAAAGTGGGTTAAATTGTATTGTAAACTGGATATGCAAATACTGTCAGAATTTAATGCTTTAGTTTTACGACACCCTGTGTAAATTGGAAAGAAACCTAATTTCATGGTGCACTCTCGCAGAGAAGTTGCAAAACGAGATATCAAAAATGCTGAAGAATCATCTAGATTGAAATTGTACTTATTTTAGAAGAAGTGTGCTTGTGTAAGAAAGTGTACATCAGTCATGCTATATATTCTTGTACCTTCTATTCTGATAAGGATCTCTTCATACAATATTTCAGTGATAGCGTCCATAAGATGTAAGTTGATTCTTCTGTTTGCAAATATAAATGAAGATTAAAAATAGTACATTATGAGGGCGTTGTACTATTTGGGTAGTCGCAGTTATATAAATGTGAATTTTGTATTTCTTCATTTACTCATATACTGTATTATATATATTCAGATATCGGTCATAATTATGTGATATTTTTGGTTGAGCAATTATATGAAGTTATTATAATTTCCAAAAGGATTCATGATTTTATTTGTTCATCAATATTGATCACTTGCAATATTGAAATATTTTGGAAAATTCATGGGGCAACTTTTATCGAAATATAGTTTTGTTCATCAATAATCATATTTGTTCATCAATATTCATGAGCCAACTGCTGAGTACCTGATACCATTTAACAGTGCTATAAAATGTGATAAAGGTTATTCTTTGTTATTCTCCATTGTAGTGAATATGTCACACCTTAGTTACTGGTTCACGCTAGGTTTGCACACCTGTTATCAAACCATTGACTTTGTGTTGTGATCATTTTGATCATAGTTCGGAACATAGATAGCAGGAACCAGATGACCTGGCAACAATCGATTTTGACATCACACTGCATTGGCAAATAGACTTGAATTTTGATGGTGTTAAGGATTAAGTTAAATTTACTCATGTGGTGTAAGCTTATCATTTCAACTTTAGTCTTTAATTGTATCATAGTTGTGAATTTTAGTAATCTCAGTAGCTATTGTTCTTCAATGAGTTGGAGAATGAAACGCACACCAATCCTACTTTTGCACTTTGTTAAGAAAAAAAAATGCAATACAGAACATCCTTTCTTTCTGCATTAGATCTTAAACCTGTACTGTGACTTATGGTTATTGTAGTATGAAATCTCATTCCATATAAGGTCAGTAAAGAGACTTTCATTTCAGCTGACTATTCGCTAGCGACATGGTTATACGTAACTCACAGTTGTGGTTCGGGATTCAAAAGTGTGATCCAGTTGACATACTGATAATCAAATCCACACTTTGATGGCGAATATACCAGCCCAAACGTTACAAACAATTTTGATATCACTTACCCATAAATGAGCAGTAGAGAAGATGGTCAGTATGGCGTGAGTTCTAGAAATGGGGACATTTTTTTGGCCAACTACATATGCAAAAAATGCCCACATTTCTCAGAATTGTTTTCTTTTTCTTCTGCAATCAGAGAACACATCTAACATTTCCCACAATGCTTTTCTTCCTGTACTGATTTGCTATAGAGGCCATCAGCCTTTTCCGCTGGATCCCCCATCTTGTGGGTACTGCCGTTCTGCATGTCATGCGTTAGACATTACGCCTCTGATTACGCGGAAGTCGCAGCGCGTGACGCACCTCTTCAGTCAAGCGTCAACGCGGTGATCTTAGCAACAAGGCACTCCGTACCCACAAGATGGCAGTGTTGACGTCACAATGACTACCTCTATTGAATAGAAATACCTCAATTGCAATATCAGGATGAGCTCTGTTAATTGAACCATTTTAGTCACTGTCGACCAATGTAGCACTGATATAGCAAATCAGTAAGGGAAGAAATGCATTGTGGGATATGCAAGACATCTTCCCTGGTCAGTGATATAATAACTTTTGCCAATAATTCTTATCTTTCATCTTGTAGGTAGATTGTCAATTACTTTGAAATAAGACTACTAGTAGTAGATAACTCACCGAGCTTCCATGTAATGTTACTATACTATAAATGTATGTATGTATGTAATCTGTTATTATTACCATATTCAATGAGACAAATAATAAAAGATATGGATGAGACATTCCTATGATTTTGTTTAATGATGCACATATTAGACTTGATGAGTTTCATTCATTTGTGGTATGAAATTGAACATTTTAAAATTTTGTTCCAAGTGGAACAATTTGAGACCACTTTGAGCGAATTTTTTACCCCTGTACATAATGATGGAGACCAAAATTTGACTTTATTGTTTAAAACACATCTGGACCAATTCTTTTTGCATCACACATTTCGTTCAGTCAAAATGGTTCATAAAATAAAAGCTATTTTAAAAGTTGCATTTGAGTCCATAGGAGTCAACACTCAAACAATACAGTAGGCCAGGCCTATTCATGTGTTTGTTATGGAAAGTCGACTCCTATGGACTCTTGCAATCACCGATCAACTTCATTATGTTTTCAGGGTTATTAGGAGTTAAGAAACCCTAATAATGATAATATTGGATGGCTTATTTCGCATGATACCATAACATATCGGATTCGTCATACAAATATCGAACTCGCCGTTGGCTCGTCCGATATTTTTATGACTCATCCTATATGTTATGGTATCATGCTCCGCCATCCAATATTATATCAAACTTGGTATTGTGATATTATATGGTGGCCCCATGTGGTGTATAGTTTTGTGGGGCCACCTTAATTACTGAACCACGTAATTCTAGTTTTGTTACCTAATGAACCATTACGATGGAACACAATGTGTGACGCTATAAATTGGTCCATGTGTAAAACAAATAAGGGTACATAATACCATTTTCACATTTTGCAGAATATTTTTTCCATTTATTTCAACAAGTGTCAGGGGGAACTTTTATTAAGTCGTGGACCCTACATCGTGATTGTGGTTCATTTGCAGGACCTGTGATCAAGAAAAATCAACTTGAAGTTGGAAATATTGATTTTGAGACATAGCCAAACAAATGAATTATTCCCTTTTTGTTTTGGAAACTCTTTTACCTGCTGCTCACAACTGGTTGTCCCAATTCAATGTTTTTTGTAAATCTGATAAGAAACCGAAAATTGAATATGTGTCGACTTCAGATTGATTTTAGTTATCTGGGGTGCTAGATTTGAATGCATCTGGTATGATTTTTGCTGAGAATGCTGCGCAGCTATTAAGTCCAGTTAAGGGGGTACTACACCCCTGCCCAATTTTGTACCTATTTTTGCATTTTTATCAAAATTATAGCGCATTGGGGACAAGTAAGATATGTATATTATAGGGGCAAGGACTACAACTACTGCACTGGAAATTTTATTTCAGCACAGACAACAGTTGTGGAGTTACAGTCAAAAATGAGGGAAAACCAATATTTGATCAATAAATCAATAACTACTTGCTTTGAGTTGCTGAATTTTCAGTGCAGTAGATATAGTCCTTGCCTCTATAATATGCATATCGTACTTGTCACCAATGTGCTATAATTTTTGAGAAAAATGCACTAATAGGCACAAAATTAGCCAGGGGTGTAGTACCCCCTTAAATTCATGTTATGCAAGAATTGTCTTGAATTTGGGAATGGGGATCAGAGCCTGAGGGCAGCATATCAATTATTTTCCCAGTCAAATATTGGTACCCATCAACTTTGATGTTTATCAAAAAGGCATGCCTCTTCCAAATTCAACATATACTCTTGAAATGTCCAGAATGTAGAATTCATGATATTTGGATCTTATGTTGAATTTTGATGTGTCAGATTCCTTATTTACCAATGAAAATTGATGGGTACCAACCATTTTGATACAGCTTGTATTATTATATGCAGTATATGTTAGGTGAGCTAAGAGGGCGGTGTCATCTGAAGCTATCTGATCCATGTTCTCTAATTCAAGACAACAGTTTTTATTAGGAATATAACACAGCATAAAGTTGTCCTTTAACTGCTTCTATTTGGAGCATGGCTTTGAAAAACATGTTTACTATGAAAACTCAGATAAGAGGTCCGTATATGTGAGGTCAAACTGAAATTTGGGGACTTCAGATATATGCAAAATGTCCAAAGGATGCCTTGTGGAACTTTTAAGTGTCTTGTGGAACTTTGTGATCATTAAAGCCATATTGTAACATTTCCCCAAAAATAGATTAGTATTTCTTTTCCATAAAATGTAACAATAAAGCCAAAATTAGCACCAGGCAGCAACGGTGCATATTTTAAGAAAAAACATTTCCAGACTTTTTCACAAATGTTTATTTCTGTACCTGTGTACGTTCATAGGGTATGAAAACATGTACTGTATTAGTTCCATTAAATACCCAGGGCGCTTTAAACAAAGTCATTTTGGGTGTGCGCTTATTGTTTACATAATGTAGCAAATGGACCAAATTAAAGTACAGATTTTATGTAGATGGCTGTGTATGTGTAGTTATGCACAAATTGATGGAATATCATGTATTATAAAGTCGCTTGTTGGACGCTTATAGGGGCATGGGCTGCTAATGGAACGAATACAGTATAGTATTAAATTTGAAGCATACTTCAGTTGCATTTCATCATTCCAAAAGGGTTGTTATTACAAAGGTTCATACTCCTAAGGTTGTTACTCTGAAGGGTCAATACTTAAGGCTCGTTACTCTAAAGGGTCATTACTCCGAATTTACAGTAAGGCTTGTTACTCCAAAGGGTTATTACTACAAATTGACTACAAGGATCAATATTCCAAAAGGCTGTCATTCTGAAATTCAGAGTAAAGACTCTTCAGAATAATGAGTCTTCAGAATAATGACCCTTTGGAATAAATGGTAATTTTGTGCACCAAAAGCTAAAACAATGCGTCTATGACCCCACGGCGCAAGTTAGCGCTACCCGACAACACCCCCAATATTTTACGCACAAAAATGAGTCAACACATAAAGGCATATGGTTTATTTCACTTTTATTATAGCATATTACTCCACATAATACAAATGGGATTTTTTAAGTCAAATATCTTGCCACATCACATAAAAATTACAATTTTTGTTTGTAGTTTCTATCTAGTACAGAAAATATAGAGGCCTTGCATGTGACGTATCATCCCGTAAATATGGCGGACTACTCAAATGCATTCAACAAAAGCATGATTGCAATCTACCGTGACAGTTCGTCTCACACACATAACCCTGCACTACGATCAAATAGGTTGATGACAACATTTGATTGAATGGACTGCACTCCGCCATAACTACGGTGAAGGACACGGTTCAAATCCTTTGTCTGGAGCCAATCGATAATTTCATGCAAGTCCTCTATTACTTGTACAATAGAGGTTATCCACTTTACTCATGTGTGACTTCTAACAAAAGGCGCTGATTCCCGTAGTATTCCTTATTCAAAACAATTCAATGCATGACCTCGGAGTAACCTGCATGACTCTTGTTGGGCTATTTTGAAACAGTCATGGTTGCACATGCAAGTACTTCTTTTGAAAATCCTAAAAGTCCTATAGCAGTCGTTGATAGGATATGCAGCTTATAGAACACGGATAACCTCTATACAAACAATAGACAAATAAACCAAATGAAACCTCAATATCCTGGAGATGTTTGCATCATGCTGAATAAGATATCTGAGAATAGGAGTGGACTGCTGCCCTCATTGTCAAGTGTCAACTGACTGAGAAACTAAAAAAGTTGTGACAACAGAGTTTTGTTATTGAACACATTTTTAGAACTTCAGAGGGCAATCTTGTCACAACGGAGATAGTCAGTCACGCTATGGCGCAAAACCTATGTTGCGCCAGAATATCGAGTCCGATAGATCAGATGGATCAATGATATTAAATAATCCTCGCGTTTCACAATACGATGCGCCTCCAGCGGTCGCTGGGTCGAGGCCAAAATATGCAGTGCATCATGGGAAAATGGTCGACATCCAAAGCCCGCGTAAAACGAATACAATACAGGAACATGCATCATTGTGGGTTTAAATGTCATTATATACATGAGAATGCACACTAAAACAACAATAGTAGATCCATTTTCTATCTATTGATCACAGGGAATCCTTTGTGGAGCTGTTTTCAACTTATTTATTATCACGCGAGAATTGTTCTGCCTATTTTGACTCCAATGTATGTACATGTATTCGGTACATGTGCCATATCTTTTACAATGGGTGATACATTTCTGGTTTGTTTTATTTCAAAACGTAACAGTCGATATTCTAAAGCTTGGTCCAAATCCAAGAGAAGAACCAACTCTAGTAATTTATGTGGTTTCAAATTATATCGGCCGTTGCCTTTTTGATAGAAATGGTGTTTGTTGATGTGCACAGTTTCCCATTAGATCATAACATGCTGTTGTACATCCAAGGTCAAAGGTCTTTTAATCCATATTTGGCGTTGTTCTGGGACTGAATATAGCTGACCTCTTGAGTGGATATGGATTCAAATAAAACAGAATTTTTGTAGCATATCATATAGAATGTTTATGTAATCAAGTCTTTCAATTTCTAAATCAAATCAGTGAGCATTCTATGTGAGAAGTGTTGAAATTCATGTCAAAAATATCATCCAACAATTTATGAATCGGGGGCACAAGATGTAGTAAAACCTATAAACTAATTAAAATATCCGGGTTAGGGCTTTAAGGAGCACACTTTGTTGGCAGTATCTCTGACTTGCAATTTATAGTAGGCAATTTTAAATGAAGACTTAATACCATATTGAATAAAACAACTGGATTGAGTTATTGCACAATTGATAAATCACCAATTAAGGTGCCCAGAAAGCTTCAAGAGCATTTGGATTACTACAAGAAGATTGTCTAATGTCCAAAAAAGACATGTTTGGGGAATAGTGTAGTTTAGGATTGGCAGGTCTCTGAATGTTCCTTTGAGTTCAAGGCTCCAGGATCATACTTTGTTGGTGATATGTCAGTTGAGTTAAATATGATAGAGTGCAATGTTTAAGGAATTTAAATGCGAGTACAAATCTTCTTTGTACAATGTAAATTACAAGAGAAGTTGCAAAAACTTTGTGAAAATGTAAAATAATAATCCTATATTCTCTTAATTTGCTATTCTAGTTGAAATCCATACACCACCTGTGGAAGGAATGACCTTAATCTTCCACACAGGGGGTGTGAATTTCAAATGGGATTACTAAATGGATGACTCCATTTGAAATCTACACCCCAGTGTAGAAGATTAATTCATGTCTTTAATAGGGTGTGTATGGATTTCAACTGGAATAACCCAGTGCATGCTGTGAAATGTAAATTCTTCATGACTAAAATGAAAACATGAAATAATGTTGTGTATACTTTTGTTAATTAATGAGATCTGTAAGATTTGTTGACAATTTTGTATTATATCGCATGTGACAGGTAAGCTTATAGACTAAACACAGCTTCTATGATGTGTACAGCATTAGTTTGTGACTGTATGATGTCATATGTGGTATAACACAAGATTTCCGATTTGTTCTTTGTGTTTGCTTCTTCATTTCTTGGTGATTAGGTTAGGCATTTTTATTATAGTGCTGTTAATAAAGTCTTAATATTACCCTACATGTAGGAAACAACTGAAAAGTGGAATATTTGCCAAAAATATGTGGTGCCTTGAATTTTGTTAAAGGGTATAAATTGCAATGGTGTTGTGAGCAAACTTTAATGTATCCTTGTTGTATGCTCCATTCTTTGGTTCGCCTTAAGTTGGGTAGTGATGTAGGTACATATTTCGCTGGTCGCAGTGTCGAATCACATGCGTAAAGCTAATCATGCAGAGCCTACATGCATACGTGTACAAGGGCGGTTTATCAGCAGTCAGCATGCTTGCAGCTCAATCGTGAAAAAGTATGTCCCAACCGAACTTGAGGTGAACCAAAGAATAGGGTAAAGACTGCATTGATGAATTAAGCAGCTTATGGAATAAAGCTGTATAATACAATCCTTCAATAGCAGATTTCACTGCTAGGTTTATTCTGTGCAGTTCTAGACAAAGGATAAACCCCAAAGTGGGTTGAATTGTATTGTAAACTGGATATGCAAATACTGTCAAAATTTAATGCTTTAGTTTTACAACACCCAAACTGTGTAAATTGGAAAGAAACCTAATTTCATGGTGCACTCTCGCAGTGAAGTTGCAAAACGAGATATCAAAAATGCTGAAGAATCATCTAGATTGAAATTGTACTTATTTTAGAAGAAGTGTGCTTGTGTAAGAAAGTGTACATCAGTCATGCTATATATTCTTGTACCATCTGTTCTGATAAGGATCTCTTCATACAATATTTCAGTGATAGCGTCCATAAGATGTAAGTTGATTCTTCTGTTTGCAAATATAAATGAAGATTGAAAATAGTACATTATGAGGGCGTTGTACTATTTGGGTAGTGGCAGTTATATAAATGTGAATTTTGTATTTCTTCATTTACTCATATACTGTATTATATATATTCAGATATCGGTCATAATTATGTGATATTTTTGGTTGAGCAATTATATGAAGTTATTATAATTTCCAAAAGGATTAATATTCATGATTTTATTTGTTCATCAATATTGATCACTTGCAATATTGAAATATTTTGGAAAATTCATGAGGCAACTTTTATCGAAATATAGTTTTGTTCATCAATAATCATATTTGTTCATCAATATTCATGAGACAACTGCTGAGTACCTGATACCATTTAACAGTGCTATAAAGTGTGATAAAGGTTATTCTTTGTTATTCTCCATTGTAGTGAATATGTCACATCTTATTTACTGGTTCATGCTCTGTTTGCACACCTGTTAGCAAACCATTGACTTTGTGTTGTGATCATTTTGATCATAGTTCGGAACATAGATAGCAGGAACCAGTTGACCTGGCAACAATCGATTTTGACATCACACTGCATTGGCAAATAGACTTGAATTTTGATGGTGTTAAGGATTAAGTTAAATTTACTCATGTGGTGTAAGCTTATCATTTCAACTTTAGTCTTTAATTGTATCATAGTTGTGAATTTTAGTAATCTCAGTAGCTATTGTTCTTCAATGAGTTGGAGAATGAAACGCACAGCAATCCTACTTTTGCACTTTGTTAAGAAAAAACAAATGCAATACAGAACATCCTTTCTTTCTGCATTAGATCTTAAACCTGTACTGTGACCTATGGTTATTGTAGTATGAAATCTCATTCCATATAAGGTCAGTAAAGAGACTTTCATTTCAGCTGACTATTCGCTAGCGACATGGTTATACGTAACTCACAGTTGTGGTTCAGGATTCAAAAGTGTGATCCAGTTGACATACTGATAATCATATCCACACTTTGATGGCGAATATACCAGCCCAAACGTTACAAACAATTTTGATATCACTTACCCATAAATGAGCAGTAGAGAAGATGGTCAGTATGGCGTGAGTTCTAGAAATGGGGACATTTTTTTGGCCAACTACATATGCAAAAAATGCCCACATTTCTCAGAATTGTTTTCTTTTTCTTCTGCAATCAGAGAAGACATCTAACATTTCCCACAATGCTTTTCTTCCTGTACTGATTTGCTATAGAGGCCGTCAGCCTTTTCCGCTGGATCCACCATCTTGTGGGTACTGCCGTTCTGCATGTCATGCGTTAGACATTACGCCTCTGATTACGCGGAAGTCGCAGCGCGTGACGCACCTCTTCAGTCAAGTGTCAATGCGGTGATCTTAGCAACAAGGCACTCCGTACCCACAAGATGGCAGCGTTGACGTCACAATGACTACCTCTATTGACTAGAAATACCTCAATTGCAATATCAGGATGAGCTCTGTTAATTGAACCATTTTAGTCACTGTCGACCAATGTAGCACTGATATAGCAAATCAGTAAGGGAAGAAATGCATTGTGGGATATGCAAGACATCTTCCCTGGTCAGTGATTCTTTTCTTTCATCTTGTAGGTAGATTGTCAATTACTTTGAAATAAGACTACTAGTAGTAGATATCTCACCGAGCTTCCATGTAATGTTACTATACTAATGTATGTATGTAATCTGTTTATGTTATTATTACCATATTCAATGAGACAAATAATAAAAGATATGGATGAGACATTCCTATGATTTTGTTTAATGATGCACATATTAGACTTGATGAGTTTCATTCATTTGTGGTATGAAATTGAACATTTTAAAATTTTGTTCCAAGTGGAACAATTTGAGACCACTTTGAGCGAATTTTTTACCCCTGTACATAATGATGGAGACCAAAATTTGACTTTATTGTTTAAAACACATCTGGACCAATTCTTTTTGCATCACACATTTCGTTCAGTCAAAACGGTTCATAATGTAAAATAAAAGCTATTTTAAAAGTTGCATTTGAGTCCATAGGAGTCAACACTCAAACAATACAGTAGGCCAGGCCTATTCATGTGTTTGTTATGGAAAGTCGACTCCTATGGACTCTTGCAATCACCGATCAACTTCATTATGTTTTCAGGGTTATTAGGAGTTAAGAAACCCTAATAATGATAATATTGGATGGCTTATTTCGCATGATACCATAACATATCGGATTCGTCATACAAATATCGAACTCGCCGTTGGCTCGTCCGATATTTTGATGACTCATCCTATATGTTATGGTATCATGCTCAGCCATCCAATATTATATCAAACTTGGTATTGTGATATTATATGGTGGCCCCATGTGGTGTATAGTTTTGTGGGGGCCACCTTAATTACGAACCACGTAATTCTAGTTTTGTTACCTAATGAACCATTACGATGGAACGCAATGATGTGTGACGCTATAAATTGGTCCATGTGTAAAACAAATAAGGGTACATAATACCATTTTCACATTTTGCAGAATATTTTTTCCATTTATTTCAACAAGTGTCAGGGGGAACTTTTATTAAGTTGTGGACCCTACATCGTGATTGTGGTTCATTTGCAGGGCCTGTGATCAAGAAAAATCAACTTGAAGTTGGAAATATTGATTTTGAGATATAGCCAAACAAATGAATTATTCCCTTTTGTTTTGGAAACTCTTTTACCTGCTGCTCACAACTGGTTGTCCCAATTCAATGGTTTTTTTGCAAAATGTAGTTTGCAAATATTGTAAATCTGATAAGAAACCGAAAATTGAATATGTCTCGACTTCAGATTGATTTTAGTTATCTGGGGTGCTAGATTTGAATGCATCTGGTATGATTTTTGCTGAGAATGCTGCGCAGCTATTAAGTCCAGTTAAATTCATGTTATGCAAGAATTGTCTTGAATTTGGGATCAGAGCCTGAGGGCGGCATATCAATTATTTTCCCAGTCAAATATTGGTACCCATCAACTTTGATGTTTATCAAAAAGGCATGCCTCGTCCAAATTCAACATATACTCTTGAAATGTCCAGAATGTAGAATTCATGATATTTGGATCTTATGTTGAATTTTGATGTGTCAGATTCCTTATTTACCAATGAAAATTGATGGGTACCAACTATTTTGATACAGCTTGTATTATTATATGCATTATGTTAGGTGAGCTAAGAGGGCAGTTAACAGGTTTAGTTAACGGTGTCATCTGAAGCTATCTGATCCATGTTCTCTTATTCAAGAGAACAGTTTTTATTAGGAATATAACACAGCATATAGTTGTCCTTTAACTGCTTCTATTTGGAGCATGGCTTTGAAAAACATGTTTTACTATGAAAACTCAGATAAGAGGTCCGTATATGTGAGGTCAAACTGAAATTTGGGGACTTCAAATATATGCAAAATGTCCAAAGGATGCCTTGTGGAACTTTTATGTGTCTTGTGGAACTTTGTGATCATTAAAGCCATATTGTAACATTTCCCTAAAAATAGATTAGTATTTCTTTTCCATAAAATGTAACAATAAAGCCAAAATTAGCACCAGGCAGCAACGGTGCATATTTTAAGAAAAAAAATTTCCAGACTTTTTCACAAATGTTTATTTCTGTACCTGTGTACGTTCATAGGGTATGAAAACATAGGGTATGAAAACATGTACTGTATTAGATCCATTTTAAAAATACCCAGGGCGCTTTAAACAAAGTCATTTTGGGTGTGCGCTTATTGTTTACATAATGTAGCAAATGGACCAAATTAAAGTACAGATTTTATGTAGATGGCTGTGTATGTGTAGTTATGCACAAATTGATGGAATATCATGTATTATAAAGTCGCTTGTTGGACGCTTATAGGGGCATGGGCTGCTAATGGATTTAATACAGTCTAGTAGACAAATTGAAGCATACTTCAGTTGCATTTCATCATTCCAAAAGGGTTGGTATTCCAAAGGTTCATACTCCCTAAGGTTGTTACTCTGAAGGGTCAATACTTAAGGCTTGTTACTCTAAAGGGTCATTACTCCGAATTTACAGTAAGGCTTGTTACTCCAAAGAGTTATTACTACAAATTGACTACAAGGATCATTATTCCAAAAGGCTGTCATTCTGAAATTCAAGACTCTTCAGAATAATGAGTCTTCAGAATAATAACCCTTTGGAATAAATGGTAATTTTGTGCGCCAAAAGCTAAAACAATGCGCCTATGACCCCATGGCGCAAGTTAGCGCTACCCGACAACACCCCCAATATTTTACGCACAAAAATGAGTCAACACATAAAGGCATGATTTATTTCATTTTTATTATAGAATATTACTCCACATAATACAAATGGGATTTTTTAAGTCAAATATCTTGCCACATCACATAAAAACTATCTAGTACAGAAAATATTACTTGTACAATACAAACAATAGACAAATAAACCAAATGAAACCTCAAGATATCCTGGAGATGTTTGCATCATGCTGAATTAAAATATCTGAGAATATGAGTGGACTGCTGCCCTCATTATCAAGTGTCAAACACCACGCAGTTGTGACAACAGAGTTTGTTATTGAACACATTTTTAGAACTTCAGAGGGCAATCTTGTCACAACGGAGATAGTCATGCTATGGCGCAAATCCTATGTTGCTCCAGAATATCGAGTTCGATAGATCAGATACATCATATTAAATTGTTCTGCCTATTTTGACACCTCATTCGGGGACAATGCAACTTTAACCTTCATGTTATACCAATATGAATGGAAAAAGAGCATTTCAAAAGTGACACATTTGGGATATTGCTTTCTTCAGGAGGATTTCAAATTGCTTTTGTAACAGGCTCATTACAGCATGACAGATTAAAACTCACTCACTATATGCATGCTCATAATTTGCATGTTTTGAGAGAAAGTCTATTTAAATCTGATGTCACTTTTGAAATGCTCTCTTAGTCTCTGCATTCAAATTTACGTTGGGAAAAGTCGAATGAGGTATCAAAATACACAGAACAAAATTCTTCATCTATTGACAACTTGATTTGGCAATTTAAGTGTCTATAAGATATTGCTTTTGTTTAAGGGCTGGGGTATGAACGTTTGGACAGTATTTATTTTGGGACATTAGAGCACATCAGACATATCGAATTGCATTCTGAATACGAAGAATGTCATTCTGATATCAAATAATTTTGGTTTTTGAAATTCGCAATTTAATACACATTTTATGGCAAATCATTAAAATTGATATTTTTGATATTTAACAGTACTAAAGTAAACTTTATAAATCTGATGATTTATACTCAACGTATGTAGGTGGGATGAAAAGCAGGCGATCAATTGAAATTTTGACCTTTCGTATTGAAGATATGGATTTTTTTCCCAAAACACCAAAAAAAATTAGGTCTTTTGGGGAAAAAATCTATATATTCAATATGAAAGGTCAAAATTTTCAATTGACCATCGGCTTTTCCTCCCTGCTACATACACTTTAAGAATATATCATTAGATTTATATAATTTACTTCGAGGACTGTTATATATCAAAATTTGAAAAATATCAAATTTTTATAATTTGTCATAAAATTTGTATTATATTGTGATTTTCAAAAATGAAAATTATTTGATATCAGAAAGACATGCTTCAGTATTCAGAATGCAATTCGATAGGTCTGAGGTGCTCTCATGTCCCTCAAAAAATACTGTCGAAATGCAATAAACCCTCATTTTAGATCCCTTAATGTGTTTGGTAACTTTTTGTGCACAGTATATCATTCGACCTTTGAGAGACTCAAGCAAAACTATGGTATGAAATATTTTTTAAACATTTACATTGGCCTCAATATTAATATTGACAGTAATGTGAGATTTGTCACAATAAATGGACCAATACGACACAAAAGACTGCATTTACTTTTGTAATTTGTGAAATATCCATCTTATTTACAAATATACAGATTCATGATAAACTATATTATTCAACTATATACTAAAGTGTTCTTGCCAAAATAACAATGCATCAGCACCCTTTACAACATGGTTCATTAAACAAACATAATTACATCAACAATGAAAGTGTATACAATCTGCACATATTTTTTTTAAACATTTGGATATATTTATTCAACTATATACTAAAGTGTTCTTGCCAAAAAAACAATGTATCAGCACCCTTTACAACATGGTTCATTAAACAAACATAATTACATCAACAATGAAAATGTATACAATCTGCACATATTTTTTTAAAACATTTGGATATCTCATTCCAGGTAGGGGGAGAGTAGATATTTTCAAAACATAACCCTAACTGGGCAAACAAGAAGAAAATAAATACTCCTACACAGGAATGTAGCACAGTTTCAGAACAAATTTGCCCTCTAAACATGAAAATCTGAAATTTAGCCCATAGCAGGATTGTATCTGAAACGTAACAGGTGTTAGATAACATATACACCTGTTAGGCCATGTTTTTTTAATCATTTCCTAATATATTATTAAAGTTTGGGTGATGGTCTTGATGCAAATCAGAAAAAAAAACAAAGTAAAAACAAAAAGCAAAAAAAAAAAACCAAAAACACAAAAAAAAAACACTGCAGGTATACTAAGACAGAGTTCCCACAGCTTGAATCCTTTCAAATTCAAGGACTTTTCAAGGACTTTCAAGGTTCAAAAGCAAAAATCATGATGCGGCTCTCCATGCGGCATGTATTAATGAAAGTGACAAAGCCTCTCCACTCCCCAAATTTTGCCAAAATTACACTTGAGGTAATATTCTAATTTTCAAGGACTTTCAAGGACCTTGTGCAAATTTCCAGGACTTTCAAGGCCTTGAAAAGGTGTTTTCAAATTCAAGAACCGCCGGGAACCCTGTAAGATGACCCCCTAAATGCCCCAGCTGAAAGTTCAAGGGCAATTTTTTATGGTTTTTAGGCTACACATGTGCATAATATGAAACTTGTGTTCCCCTGGGATCTCATTCAATAGTTCTCCAACTATATCCATGCGGTGTCGACTGCAGACGACAAGTTTCAAATTTTTTTTAAAATTCAAAAATTATTTTCATGACCATATTTTGGAATCAGCATGAAAAATGCACAAGGATTGGAAAGCCACTACAAGCAAGTAAGACAAATATTAGCACAAGAAAGTTATTAAGCATCTTCTGAATGTCATAGACTATGCATGGAAGAAAAAATCCACCTTAAGCTTGAATCGAGACTTCAGAACTTGAAAGAAAACATCACCGATCCTTCTCAGAAACGCAGTGCAGAACTGCCTTAATTTCCTTTGTCAATAAGATGGAGCGGCCCTCACCACTCAATGCAAGAAGTACCCGTCAATCGTGGGGGGAACACAGACAACCAAGCCTGTAGACTTCTTCAGAGAAACAAATTTTTACAAAGGCCCTTTTCAGGGCCACCAATAATTTTAAAAAGAGATAACGATGCTGTATTCACTTTATTAGTACTATGCTCCACCATTACGACTCACAACATCGATTTTATTATACTCACTTTATATCTCAATATTTATTACTTCCAATATTTACCTACTTATACTGGTTTTGACTTCTTACAAAACTTCTGTTGACTGTTTTTCCTACTTTACATTCCATTTTCTCTCAACTTGGAACCATGTTATTGCATTATTTAATAATTCTCCATTTTACCTCCTTTTTATATGGATCAAATCTCTATTTGCAATCTTTTTACTATTACTTTTAAACAAACAATTATACAACCTCACAAGAAACTGAAAACATGCCAACAAGTATGTAGGAAAACAAAAGCAAGGCTAGTGAAAGTTAAGTTCAAGAGGCATTAGAAGCAATGAAAGAGAAAGAGCTCTTAGATGAGGATATAGTGAACATACTAAAGTCGAAATTCTCGGGAGTGAAATTAGAAGTGCTGCTTAATGAAGTAGATAACAGCGACTGCAACCCTAATGGTCATCGATACAGTCAAGAATTAAAAGACTTTGCCATTTCAACATTCTTCTATTCACCAGCTGCTTACACGCATGAAGGAAGTCATTTACTTCACAATCTGAATCAACCATAAGAAAGTGGCTTGGAAATGTCGATTGCAAACCAGGTTTCTCTGTTTTTGCCTTAGACAGAATTAAAGCTAAGGGAGAAATCAACCACATCACTTTAATGTTGGATGGAATGGCAATTAGGGAGCAGGTGGAATGGTCTTAGGCACAGAAAAGATTTCAAGGCTTCATGGATTTAGGGGATGATGTCGAAGATGAAATAGATGATCGTGTCAGAAGTGCTCATGTTAATGGTCGTAGGTCTCAAGGGTGATGGAAAGTACCTATCAGTTATAATAGTAGTTATAAGAATAATTAAAACCATGAAACAACATTTATAAAAATATATCTCAATATATAGCTACATATACTGGTTTTGACTTTTTACAAAACTTCTGTTAACTGTTTTTCCTACTTTACATTCCATTTTCTCTCAACTTGGAACTGTGTTATTGCATTATTTAATAATTCTCCATTTTACCTCCTTTTTATATGGATCAAATCTCTATTTGCAATTTTCTACTATTACTTTTATATTGGAAAGTGTAAGCATTTCTGTCCAGAAGAATGATGAATAAACAATTATACAACCTCGCAAGAAACTCAAAACATGCCAACAAGTATGTCGAAGAACAAAAGCAAGGCTGGTGAGAGTTCAAAAGGCATTAGAATTAAGTACTGAAAGGGAAAGAGCTCTTAGATGAGGATATAGTCAACATACTAAAGTCAAAATTCTCGGGAGTGAAATTAGAAGTGCTGCTTAATGAAGTAGATAACAGCGACTGCAATCCTAATGGTCATCGATACAGTCAAGAATTAAAAGACTTTGCCATTTCAACATTCTTCTACTCACCAGCTGCTTACACGCATGAAGGAAGTCATTTACTTCACAATCTGAATCAACCATAAGAAAGTGGCTTGGAAATGTCGATTGCAAACCAAGTTTCTCTGTTTTTGCCTTAGAAAGAATTAAAGCTAAGGGAGAAATCAACCACATCACTTTAATGTTGGATGGAATGGCAATTAGGGAGCAGGTGGAATGGTCTTATGCACAGAAAAGATTTCAAGGCTTCATGGATTTAGGGGATGATGTCGAAGATGAAATAGATGATCGTGTCAGAAGTGCTCATGTTAATGGTCGTAGGTCTCGAAGGGTGATGGAAAGTACCTATCAGTTATAATAGTAGTTATAAGAATAATTAAAACCATGAAACAACATTTATAAAAATATATCTCAATATTTAGCTACATATACTGGTTTTGACTTTTTACAAAACTTCTGTTAACTGTTTTTCCTACTTTAAATTCCATTTTCTCTCAACTTGGAACTTTGTTATTGCATTATTTAATAATTCTCCATTTTACCTCCTTTTTATATGGATCAAATCTCTATTTGCAATCTTTTTACTATTACTTTTAAACAAACAATTATACAACCTCACAAGAAACTGAAAACATGCCAACAAGTATGTAGGAAAACAAAAGCAAGGCTAGTGAAAGTTAAGTTCAAGAGGCATTAGAAGCAATGAAAGAGAAAGAGCTCTTAGATGAGGATATAGTGAACCTACTAAAGTCGAAATTCTCGGGAGTGAAATTAGAAGTGCTGCTTAATGAAGTAGACAACAGCGACTGCAATCCTAATGGTCATCGATACAGTCAAGAATTAAAAGACTTGGCCATTTCAACATTCTTCTATTCACCAGCTGCTTACACGCATGAAGGAAGTCATTTACTTCACAATCTGAATCAACCATAAGAAAGTGGCTAGGAAACGTCGATTGCAAACCAGGTTTCTCTGTTTTTGCCTTACACAGGATCAAAGCTAAGGGAGAAATAAACCACATCACTTTAATGTTGGATGGAATGGCAATTAGGGAGCAGGTGGAATGGTCTTATGCAGAGAAAAGATTTCAAGGCTTCATGGATTTAGGGGATGATGTCGAAGACGAAATAGATGAATGCATCGTGTCAGAAGTGCTCATGTTAATGGTTGTAGGTCTTGAAGGGTGATGGAAAGTGAACTTACCAATTTTGGCCCAAAGAACAGCCTGGTGATGGTTGACAATTAGGCCTTTCTCATAAGAAGATGTCTTTAAAGGGAAAGGAGTTAATTTGTATAGGTTTTCCTTTCAAGCAGTAACATTGTAGATGCCCAGATAGGTTGGTACAAATTCCTGAAGGAGAATTTTGTAACGTTATCTTAATTTAAAAATCAAATCACTATTTCATTGGTTAAATTTGACATTTTTGAGTAATTTGTAATACTAATTGTTCTTAATTTACATTAATCTACATATTTATCTATTTATTCACATATTATTTATTATAATAATTTTGTAGCTTTAACCTTAATACTTCTCAACATGTCAAAAATATGATCAACATTCTTTGTGATTCAATGGAGCATAATTAATCAACTGAACGGCCTCCTTACAATACTACAGGTCAAAGACAGGTCCCTGTTTGGACCATCAAGAGACGCTGCCATTGAAAAAGGGAGGACAGTCCTTCAACTGCCTGCTCAACTACCTAAAGTAGCAGATGTTGGTAGGTTTAAATTCAATCTGGAAAAAATGCTGCTCCATATCAAGGTAACTCAGAAGAGGTCTCTTATGAGACCATCAGAAGAGCACTTGTGACAAAGTATGTTGTTTTGAAATGAATTTAATTGAATTAAGTGCATAATATTAAGTATTCTTTGGTTCAGAAATATTAGAAATATTGCTGTCACCCAGTGGCAATGTGTCCAAGTTTCAATAACAACACACAGAAAAAATTACCAAATGTTATCCTTTGGTGCCTGAAAACAAGAAATGATCTCATTTGATCCTAAATAAACAGAATTCCTCACTGGTCACCCTGTAAGTATATTACACCTAAAATGAATGATCACATCATTGTGGGGCAGGATATTCTTAATTAAAATTGGTCCTATATAGTTAAATGGAATTAACATATATTGTTTAACTAAATGAATGAAGTTAATTAATTTCTAACATAGTCAAAACTAATTCTTTCTCCCTATTTCTGGAGTCTGGACCCACGTTGTCAGGTGCAGGTCATTTAGCAATGTGCCATAGTGGTCCTTCATGTTGGAGGAAATGACCTATCAGATGGGAAACTACCTAACGCCGCTATTCAAAATACCAAACAACTTCTGACATCAGTTGAAGAAATGTACCCCAAAATTCCTCACTGGTCACCCTATAAGTATATAATATTACACCATTTGAAAGTGGCCCCGGAAACATTGATTGCAAACCAGGTTTCTCTGTTTTTGCCTTAGACAGGATAAAAGCTAAGGGAGAAATCAACCACACCACTTTAATGTAGGATGGAATGGCTATTAGAGAGCAGGTGGAATGGTCTTACGCAGAGAAAAGATTTCAAGGCTTCATGGTATATCTGAAGTATATAATGAACGAGAGGCAACAAGAGAAAAGTGCATTCTATCTGCAACCCAGACATGATTACTATTTCTTCAAAGGATATTCTCACAATAATGTCATATTCGTCACTATGCAGAATGAATCAAAGTGCTGGGTCATAAAACTGTGACTGTGGGATGTTTGAGACAATTACTGCCATAAAAAGCTTGATTATATTAAGTTTTTCCTTAGGTTTATTATAATTATAGTATTTCACAGATTTTAATGATTAATCTGGAAGTTATGACTAAATTATATAGGTAACTACATGACTCAATTGATTGGTTATCAATTATTACTTTTATTTACTTATTTTTCTTTATTATGGCTAATCAAACGTTTTTAGGTTAATTAGGTGTTTTACAGAATTTGATTTAGATGAAGATAGCGAAGTTGACAACTATTATGATGAAGATGCTCAGAAACAGACAGAATTGGACTGGTGTTGGCCATTTCAGTCCGAAAAAATGGCAGAATTAGCAGTTCTTGGTCATGGAACACATCATATAGTTAGAGATTAATTCCAACTACAAGGCCAAGCAGTGAAAATGCAGATGGCATTTTGTGGAACACAATTATGTGACTTTGTGGTGTACATGTAAGATATGAATACAGCATCAGTCTTTGGGATATAGAAGGAGTCAAAGTCCCCTTACAATACAACACTATTATCAAGGATGACCTAGCAGATTAAGGTCCTTCTTGATCGGTTTCTGGATAATACAGATGAGAAAAGGGAGTGCTTGTGGAAAGGGAAAGTCTGGAATTCAATGGGTCGTTACCAACATGTATGTCTTACATACCCAGGAGTTGGAAAGCCAAAAACAGACATCCATGTCTCAAGCGATGTACATGTTCAAGACCAGAGAGTGCCACATCTACTTTAGAACCTTGAGGCAGGGGATGTGTCACATCCATGTAATACCCTCTGTGCTTCAAATCCCATCATCTAACCCTTGAACCTTGGGTTGTAAATTTGCAGAGAAGAACTTGTCACAACACCCATGAGATGTGCGGCGGATACAGTCCTTCATGCATCAAGCAACTAACAAAGATCTGCCACATTTACACAAAAGAGATTATTTGACTCATGTTAAAATTTAAATTTATTATTTTTCATTTAAAAGGGCATTTCGTGATCCACAGCCTCATCCCCCCACTTTTCTCAAAAAAAGTTGAGATTTTTATACCACTGGATACCTCTGGCTACATAATGTTTATGCACCAAATATTTCTTGCAGATAAATTCGTTTAGCAAAAATATTGCCAAATTTGAATTTCGTTCTGGTATACCAGAACGAAATTACAACAGTGGCCTATGGAGCGATGTAAAACACATAATCATGCATAACTCGCAAACGCTAAGGCAAAAAAAAAAAAAAAGGTTTGTCTCACGAACCCGCACAAGATAAGTATGTGAAAGCGATACAGCTGCGTTTGTCACGCGCTGACCGCCTTTTTAAAGGTTTTTTTTTTTTTTTTCTATTTTTCCGGTTTCCAATATTCTGCCTCTTGTTGGTTAAATGAATTCCTCAATGTCAGAAAACCATCGAAAATGTCAGGCAGCGCAGTATGCCATTAGTGTTGCAGATAGCCCGTAACCCACACCGTAGCCTCAGTCTCGCTAGTTTCACGCCATCCTTGCAACGGCACGGAGCGTAAAGCCGACGAAGCAAAGTGGATGCAATATAAAAGGACTTAGCCTACGGAGAACTCTGCGATCGAGTGAAGCCATGTTGTTTTCATAAATTTTGTATTTTTTGTAGCTGTTTTTTAACGAATTTTTACCGCTTATTTCAACATGATTGTTCAGATTCAGTATAGTTAAAACAGGGGGACTGTGCTGAGGAATTGGGCACTGCATCGGTGCGCCGATTCGGTTACTCTGAATGCCCTAAAAAATGAGTTGGTGTCGGGGCGAAGAATTACAGAATATTAAAGGGCATTTCGTGATCCACAGCCTCATCCCCCACTTTTCTCCAAAAAGTTGAGATTTTTATATCACTGGAAACCTCTGGCTACATAATGTTTATGTACAAAAATTTCTTGCAGATTAATTCGTTTTGCAAAGATATCGTGAAATTTGAATTTCGTTCTGGTGCACCAGAACGAAATTACAACGCATTGTCTATGGAGCAGTGTAATACACATAATCATGCATAACTCGCAAATGCAATATCGGAATCAACTGAAATTTTGGGAATAAGCTTTTTTTCGTGGATATGTACTGAAAATGTCATAAAAAGAGGATGCTAGGATCACGAAATACTCCTTTAACATTGTAAATTTGTTGCTTCTCTTTCATTGTAAGACCACTTGTAGTTTTCCAATACCTGTCTTGTGATTTTCATTTGTCTCAGGCTAAAAAAACAAAAAACAAAAAAAACAAATGCATTAGCATAGCTTCTAAACCAAAAAAAAAAAAAAAAAAAAAAAAAAAGCATAGCACTTAGCTTTTTTGGCAAATGTTCGTGAGACAAACCTTTTTTTTTTTTTGCCTATATCGAATCAACTGAAATTTTGGGAATAAGCTTTTTTGTGGATATCTACTGAAATATGTCATAAAAAGATGCATGATACTAGGATCCTCCTTTAAAGGACACATCACGGCATAAAAAATAAAGAAGATGAATTATGAAGTTACTCTTTATATTTTGTACTTCGTACTAATTATGACTAAAATATGAATGAAATTTTATTTGGAGTATGAATTTAGGTTTTAGGGAATATAATAGTACACCATTCCACTCACCACCTATCGCTATAGAACCAACATTAGGAGGACTATGCCGCCCACTGGACAGACTATTAAAAAAGTACGCCAGAGGGTGCACCTCAGCGGGAAGGAGATGGAAAGGGTTTGGTGCGAACCGTCCAGACTCATTCCGGAATAGTAAATACAAAAGTTATGGAGAAAGTGACGATGCCGGACGGTACAATTTATGAGTCGCAAGTAGAGGAGGTGATAAAACCTGTCAGAGGGCTATGCCGCCATCAGCTACGCCCACTGGAGAGGCTATTGAAAAATTATGCCAGAGGGTGCACCTCAGCGAGAAGATATGGAAAGGGTTTGGTGCAAACCGTCGAGACTCATTCGCGGGATAGTCTACACAAAAGTAATGGAGAAAGTGACAATGCCGGACGGCACAATTTATGAGTAGTAAGTAGAGGAGGTGATAAAACCCGAAAAAAGTCTGGATCTGGAAAGGAAAGCAAAAAGAGCAAATAATTACAAATTTTAGGTCACATAAAAAATAAAATAAATAATAATAATAATAAAAAGGCAAAACATGCTAGGTAGGCATGTAGTCCTTAACTAAGTTTTTCAAAATTCAAAGAATTCGAACAAAATTTAAAAGAAACCAAAATTGAATGTTTTATTAGGCCTTTTTGGAATTAAAATTCAAGCAAACTTCATGTATACATTAACATCAGTAGGGGTGATTATCAAAGAAGAACTGTGAGAGATAGGGAAGTTGCAACTGAAGTAAGCCCCATGTGTGGGGTCCAAGAAGTCCCCAATTCCCACCAAGTAAGTATACTTCATACATAACATCAGTAGGGGTGATTATCAAAGAAGAACTGTGAGATCTTCAATCTTCAATTGTTACACTCCTAACAAAGCGCGATGCTTGTCCAAGGAGACTCTTGATGATGCTCAAAGATGTGCAGAAACTATACAGGTGGGAGTAAAAAGTAGATGCCCAACTAGATGAGCTGGTGAACTGCAGTGGGCTGCATAGCCCGGACTGCAGGGAGAGCTACTGACTGGAAGATGTTTGGTGATGTTGCTGACACAGCTTCCAGAGGTAGTCTGTTCCATGTAGGATAGGGAAGTTGAAGTATCATCCATAAACATGGCTTCCTGGAAATGTTGAAGAGCTCCGCTAAGACGGGCATATGCGCAAATGCACTGGATGGATCAGAACATCTCATCTTTAAGAGCGATCTGGATTTTGTCTACCCATGGTAAATAAACTAGTTTCTAATCATTTCAATTATGTCAAACATTGTTATAAAATTGACTGATGTGGATAGACCATATGATTTACAATAAACACTCAGTTATTATTATTATTTTGTTTGAATTTTTATTTTTTTATTTCTATTGTTTTCAAATAACAGCCAAAAAACAAATTCAAATTTGAAAACACTGACAGACAAATAATGGCCAAATTTGGTGCCCAGATCCTAGACGGACATGTAGACAAGAGAGAGGCAAGTAATAAATTAACATCTAAATCTTAAATATATATCCCCAAATAGTCTATTTTAGCAACTGAATCACGTAATATGGGTTATTCCTTCATGTAATTTTACACGAAATTAGGGTAAGGGTTACATGTAGTTTAGGGTTAGGATTAGGGTTATGATTAGGAATAGGCTTAGGGTTAGGATTAGGGTTAGAGTTAGGATTAGATTACACAAAATAATTACATGAAGGATCGACCGTAATATGCTAAGCAAGTATTCAAAGGTATATAGTAGTATGTAAATTGTAGACCAAAAAGTGTCTGATATTTAGTTGTTTCCTGGCTGAAATCTGGGCATTTTTTTTTACAGGCCAGATCGTCTATGACCATATCCTCCACAATCTACTGCCATAATGTAAGTTTATCAAAATGTTGACATTATGGTTTCATTGAAGCTACTTTATTTGCACTGAGCAAAAATTACCAGCGGTACAATACAGGCCAGATGGTCTACGACCATATCCGCCTCAATCTTCTGCCAAAATATAAATTTATTAAAATACTGACATTATGGTTTCATTGAGGCTACTTTAATTGCACTGAGCAAAAATTCTTTTCAAGAGGTGTAATAAGTGAGGTAACGATCCACTCCCTGAAAAATATGCGAGCCTAAGGCGAGCACCTCGCCAAATTTCCAGAATTAGGCAAATCATACTGCAATTTCTACCAAAGATCCAGCACAGTTGGCCACAGATGATCCCAACATTAGAACTCTCTTCACTTGCAGTATATGTCTGCACATTCTGACCAATCCAATATGCACACCCTGCAATCATCACTTTTGCTCTTTATGCATGTCAAAGCTGTTTCAAATTAAACGATGTTCAATGATTGTTTGATCGAGATCCAAACCAACATTATGGTTTATGATATAATATAGGCCTATATAGGAGGCTTCTTTGGAGAAATTATAAAATATGAAATATAATATAAGCCCATGACAAAATAATTAATTATCATGGCAACGTCTGATAATCCCCCGAACAATCCCAGCGGCTCAGGCTGGAATACATCCAAGTTGTTGGAGCCGTTATTAACGCCGTGGAAAAACGGCCCTTTTTATTTGATTTTTGATTGCCAAGCAATAAAGACAGGGTTCTCATATCAAACGGTTGGGAATGAGTGGCATCAGAACTTGGGCTATCAGAATCAGGTAAGCCTAGATTCTACTAAAGTAGCTAATGTCAAATGACCACTAGACAATTCCACAGTCTACATTAATAGTAGACCTAATAGTAGGGATGCCCACTGTCCATACAGTTTCCACTAGAACGATTTTTCATTTACTGTGTGCGTGCACTCACACACGTATTGTCTATGGAGAAACTGATCGATACAAGAAATCCCAGGCCTGTTAAATGGCGTACATACTTGTTTTTGATCCAAATGTAGGCCTATATCAGGGTGTTTCAAGAAATTCCTGATTCCACCGGAAAACATAAACCAAACTTTTTCCTGATTGGTCAGTAAATAGAGAGGACCTTCCTCCATGCAGAGATCAACTAAAATGAAAAATTTAATGAGATGAGAACTACAACAGGTTGAAGTGACACCATCCCGTGCATCAGGTGTTCAAACGCAATTATTTCCGAATTTGGAGTGAATCAGACAAGCAAACTTACATAGTCATAAAATGTAACTATTTTTGAAGACAAAATGTACAGGATGTTAAGAAATTTAAGAATGTTTAAGCCTACCATGCCCATCTCAAATCATGCACTTCTCACTACCATGTCCATTTCATATGCTATCCATCATGGCTTCCATGCACACACAGTGTATTGCTCAATGTATTAGAGATAACCTTTGAGTTGGAGCAAATTTCTCAAAATTGGTAGTGATTAATATTACCAAACTTATGCCATGATGAAATATAATAATTTTTGAAGATAAAATGTGCTGACCGTAAAAGATTGAACAATGTTTAAGACTACCGCCATTCATTTGAAATAATGCACTTATTGTTCATCTCCTCTATGGAGATATTTTCCATGGCGGCCATCTATGATCATGCTTATGCGGTTTCACCAAACAAACCATGGGTTTTGAGGTCTTATATTTTTTGTTGTATGTCAACAAAATCGATTAAATTTTCAGGATGATCTTATTTTCATGTTGTTATAAGCAAATATAATGTTCCAGATAACGCTAGTTAATAAATACATTAAGAAAAAGTACCTTAAAATTGCACTTTCTGTTAGTAATCCTTTTGGACTTTAACTTTTTAACATGTTCTAGCAGCCCTATATAAAACCGTAACACTCAAAAGGCCATATCTCTGGAATGAAACGTCCGATTAAGATTATTTAAACGCCAAAATGTTTCTTTCATCAATTCCCAGCCAATAAGTTAGGTCTGAATCAATTTAAAAGTACTTCAATTTTTAGTGGACATGCCTACTAATAGTAGTAGTACTACAATATTTATATCTAGTACAATATTTATATCTACATGTAGTAATAACTAAAATAAAGATCTTGGTTTGAAAATGAATGAGTGGCCAGCAAGCCCCTAGGCCTAATGGCCCTAAACTAGTGTGCTAGGGTCCCAGACGTAGGCAAGTAGGGTATAGGCCTATTATGGGCTTATTAATGTCATAGGGGTTTATTTTAAAACAATATGTATAACATTAAAAACCATGACCTACATAAACATAAGGATCTTTTGAGTAAAAAGTTGATATATTTGTCAATGTTTGTATTTCTAAATTATTCAAAGTAAATCACCCAAGCACAAAATACAACATGCACAACCCTAACAGCATGTTACCATTGGGAAGTCAAGCAATGCAAACAACCAGAAAGTTAAATTCAAATTTTTCTTTACTACACTTAGAACGGAATTCTAAACACACACCTGGGTTATGACCGCATGGTAACAGGTCACACGTGCAAGTATAGACTATAAGACAATACGAGATAAATAACACGGGCGTGCCGATTTTACGTCACTGCCAATCTGAAATTGCAATAGCACAACCAATTATGATTAAAGCCATCTTTAAATGCTTGTCTTATTTTGTTTTTCTTTCAGCCAATTACACCAAACCAAAGAGGCCTGCCTCTATTGCCCCCAAATGGTGGCAAGTAGCAACTACATGCACCATTTACGGTCGCACGCTGCTCAAGGCAACGTTGAGGTCAAAGCCATCATGGACTTATCGCCCAAAAAGAGAAAACAGCAAGTTAACAAGATCCGCAACGAAGCCATCATGAGGCAAAATGTGGACCTTGTAAACCAAGGGAAAGAGCCTGTAAGAAATAGGAACCAAACATTGAACAAAAAGGGCAAAGGCCAAACCGTTTGGTGTGACGGGTGTAAGAGGTTCCTGTTATCAACCTCAGCATTTAAACACAAGAGCAAGTGCAAAGAAGATAGCAATGTGGCTGTAAAACCTAAGTGTAAAACTAAAGCCAACTAAAAGTGACACTCACCAACAATTTGAAACAGACATCCTCAGCCACATCAGGACCAAGAATAATCCTGTTGGGTCGTGTGTCTTGAGCTCGCCACCAAAAAAAGGTGGCGATGTTACATTTTGCCAAGTCGACTCAAAGCAAATGATGATATCTCTGTCAAGCAAGAAGGTATTGTCATGCTTGTGGTCTCATTTTATTGCTAAATAAAATGCACTTTCAACCCTGTAAAAAGAAATACTTGAACTTTTTTAATACTGACACTGTGCTCCATAGAATTCAGAATGGGCAGGGTGGCGGTGGTGGGGATGGTGGTGGGGATGTGGTACACACAAACTCTATGGGATTGGTATTTTTAGTGCATAATCTGCTTCTGTAAAGGCTGTAAATTGGATTTGGACTCTATTTAGCATCTAAAACACCCATGGCCTTACAGCTAAACAATTCTACTAATTGCTTTTAATAATTTATGATTGGTTTAGTCTAGAAAATACAAACTTTTCCATACAAAACTACCCGTTGTCATATTAAATACTGTAGTAAGTAATACAGATGTCTTCAAAATCTAAAAGTTACTGTAAAATTTTAATTACTTATCCTATCATAGTCAAAGTATAGATTTTCTGAAGGTAAATTTGACGAGGAATCTAAATATTGACATATTTTTTCTGTATGGGTTAGGGGGAAAATGTTTAGGTTCAAAATATGTTGAATTGTAAAAAAATCTAACATACTTTGGGACACCCTATATTCCTAGATTACCAAACAGCTATGATTTTGGTTTCTTCCAAAGTCAGTTGGCTATCCATATCCTCTAACCAAATGAATGTTGTTTACTTCCAGTTTATTACTGTAAGTTGGTAATAAGCAATGCATTGAGTGACCCATTTTTATCAAAATCTTTTTTATTCCACCCTGTATAACTTGCAGGTCACCCTGTATAATGAGTTGAAATGTATATATTTGAATTGCTTATGCCTTCAGCTTTCCAAATTAAATTTTCAGGATGATCTTATTTTCATGTTGTTATAAGCAAATATAATGTTCCAGATAACGCTAGTTAATAAATACATTAAGAAAAAGTACCTTAAAATTGCACTTTCTGTTAGTAATTCTTTTTGGACTTTAACTTTTTAACATGTTCTAGCAGCCCTATATAAAACCGTAACACTCAAAAGGCCATATCTCTGGAATGAAACGTCCGATTAAGATTATTTAAACGCCAAAATGTTTCTTTCATCAATTCCCAGCCAATAAGTTAGGTCTGAATCAATTTAAAAGTACTTCAATTTTTAGTGGACATGCCTACTAATAGTAGTAGTACTACAATATTTATATCTAGTACAATATTTATATCTACATGTAGTAATAACTAAAATAAAGATCTTGGTTTGAAAATGAATGAGTGGCCAGCAAGCCCCTAGGCCTAATGGCCCTAAACTAGTGTGCTAGGGTCCCAGACCTAGGCAAGTAAGGTATAGGCCTATTATGGGCTTATTAATGTCATAGGGGTTTATTTTAAAACAATATGTATAACATTAAAAACCATGACCTACATAAACATAAGGATCTTTTGAGTAAAAAGTTGATATATTTGTCAATGTTTGTATTTCTAAATTATTCAAAGTAAATCACCCAAGCACAAAATACAACATGCACAACCCTAACAGCATGTTACCATTGGGAAGTCAAGCAATGCAAACAACCAGAAAGTTAAATTCAAATTTTTCTTTACTACACTTAGAACGGAATTCTAAACACACGCCTGGGTTATGACCGCATGGTTACAACAGGTCACACGTGCAAGTATAGACTATAAGACAATACGAGATAAATAACACGGATGCGTGCGATTTTACGCCACTGCCAATCTGAAATTGGAGTAGCACAACCAATTATGATTAAAGCCATCTTTAAATGCTTGTCTTATTTTGTTTTTCTTTCAGCCAATTACACCAAACCAAAGAGGCCTGCCTCTATTGCCCCCAAATGGTGGCAAGTAGCAACTACATGCACCATTTACGGTCGCACGCTGCTCAAGGCAACGTTGAGGTCAAAGCCATCATGGACTTATCGCCCAAAAAGAAAACAGCAAGTTAACAAGATCCGCAACGAAGCCATCATGAGGCAAAATGTGGACCTTGTAAACCAAGGGAAAGAGCCTGTAAGAAATAGGAACCAAACATTGAACAAAAAGGGCAAAGGCCAAACCGTTTGGTGTGACGGGTGTAAGAGGTTCCTGTTATCAACCTCAGCATTTAAACACAAGAGCAAGTGCAAAGAAGATAGCAATGTGGCTGTAAAACCTAAGTGTAAAACTAAAGCCAACTAAAAGTGACACTCACCAACAATTTGAAACAGACATCCTCAGCCACATCAGGACCAAGAATAATCCTGTTGGGTCGTGTGTCTTGAGCTCGCCACCAAAAAAAGGTGGCGATGTTACATTTTGCCAAGTCGACTCAAAGCAAATGATGATATCTCTGTCAAGCAAGAAGGTATTGTCATGCTTGTGGTCTCATTTTATTGCTAAATAAAATGCACTTTCAACCCTGTAAAAAGAAATACTTGAACCTTTTAATACTGACACTGTGCTCCATAGAATTCAGAATGGGCAGGGTGGCGGTGGTGGGGGATGTGGTGGTGGGGGATGTGGTACACACAAACTCTATGGGATTGGTATTTTTAGTGCATAATCTGCTTCTGTAAAGGCTGTAAATTGGATTTGGACTCTATTTAGCATCTAAAACACCCATGGCCTTACAGCTAAACAATTCTACTAATTGCTTTTAATAATTTATGATTGGTTTAGTCTAGAAAATACAAACTTTTCCATACAAAACTACCCGTTGTCATATTAAATACTGTAGTAAGTAATACAGATGTCTTCAAAATCTAAAAGTTACTGTAAAATTTTAATTACTTATCCTATCATAGTCAAAGTATAGATTTTCTGAAGGTAAATTTGACGAGGAATCTAAATATTGACATATTTTTTTTTTTTTTTTTGGGGGAAAATGTTTAGGTTCAAAATATGTTGAATTGTAAAAAATCTAACATACTTTGGGACACCCTATATTCCTAGATTACCAAACAGCTATGATTTTGGTTTCTTTTCCAAAGTCAGTTGGCTATCCATATCCTCTAACCAAATGAATGTTGTTTACTTCCAGTTTATTACTGTAAGTTGGTAATAAGCAATGCATTGAGTGACCCATTTTTATCAAAATCTTTTTATTCCACCCTGTATAACTTGCAGGTCACCCTGTATAATGAGTTGAAATGTATATATTTGAATTGCTTATGCCTTCAGCTTTCCAAAATTGTATACTTTTGCTAGTTTAGGGTTGATGATTGTCGAGATAATCTAATTAGAAACCCGGTTGGTGTAAAAATTCATAATATTTGTCATGTAACGCTAAGGGTGGCGAGTTCAAGACACACGGCCGTTGGAAATTTGGCCAAAACAGATCCAGGGATAATTCTATTTGGCAAAAACCTGTACAGGGGTACCCATCAAAAAAGGTCCAACGTCACCAACCCCATGCGGTTGCTAGCAAGGCTACTACTAATATGCCAACGCATTGAGAATAATGCCGCCTTCAGTTTAGAAGATATACTAATTAATGCCATTCAATTGGCACACATTAGAAGAAGCACTAGCCGAGTTGGCAGATAGCAACAAAGGACGTTTGCCCCTGCATACGTCACAGCACCTACAAGCTGCCAGTGACGTACTCAGGGTCAACTACCTTATTAATCAAAAGGATGACCCAGATGCCAAGAGCAAGGCAGATGACCTCAAGGAGGAGGAAGGGGTCATCAGGAGGAGAGGGAAGGTGATATTTGCGAAGACGTGGCAAATAGCGCAGAATAGAAGAACTGGAGTTTTGCGACTACCAGAGGCAAAGCCGACATCTCAAGACATGAAGCTTCTCCGAGACACCATCGACGAAAGACTTGAAAACCTCAGCAGCAAGGAAGCGTCAAAGGGAAAATATGAAGAGCTGCGTCGGCTGCTGGTGACACGGTGGGTATCAAAGCATATTTTAATTCCTTTATCTATGTACAACATTTCATGTTCAAAGGTATTGCTATCGACTTTTGCAACTAAATTTAGTCAACTCCCTACACTTTTGACTCTATAGCCATGTTATCTGGCCTGAAGTGGGTGCCCAGGTATTGGAAACAAGACTAGCACTTTGTCTCCTAGACTAAGTACCCGACTTTTAGCATCTTTATCATACCACTTTTACATTTTTGGTTTGGGCCTCTTTCAGATTTTCCCTTGCAATCTCACTAGCTCTATTAAGCCTATACCTCGGGTCCATGGAGAATGACTGGTAATGTAGATTATATATAGCATTAAATAAACTGTTAAATTAAATAAAGCTGTTGGAGCCGCTATTAACGCCGTGGAAAAACGGCCCTTTTTATTTGATTTTTGATTGCCAAGCAATAAAGACAGGGTCCTCATATCAAACGGTTGGGAATGAGTGGCATCAGAACTTGGGCTATCAGAATCAGGTACATGTAAGCCTAGATTCTACTAAAGTAGCTAATGTCAAATGACCACTAGACAATTCCACAGTCTACATTAATAGTAGACCTAATAGTAGTAGTACTACAATATTTATATCTAGTACAATATTTATATCTACATGTAGTAATAACTAAAATAAAGATCTTGGTTTGAAAATGAATGAGTGGCCAGCAAGCCCCTAGGCCTAATGGCCCTAAACTAGTGTGCTAGGGTCCCAGACCTAGGCAAGTACGGTATAGGCCTATTATGGGCTTATTAATGTCATAGGGGGTTAACAATAAGTAAAAAGCTTATGAGCTAACAAGTAATGGCTTTAAAAGTATTATTATTAATATGTACCGTATAGATCTTAGGTTTTATAAAAGGGGTAGGCCTGCCCTATATCTGCCTTCTGAACAGGCATGCACGTATGACAGACAGGAAGCTTTCAGATAGGGTCATGTATTATACATTGTATAAATTATAATACTAGGCCTACCCTCTTAGCTATCAAAGCTCTCGGTTCACTGAAACTTGCTGTGCCTATGGGCCTTTACTTTTATAGTTTAACCTCCCTTTTAAACTTTACATACTGGTACATAGTACTAGGCCTAATTTAGTGATTGATATGGAGAGCAAAATAAAACCCGAGAAGCCTAGGAGTGAGAACTGGGAAATCATTGAAACCAGTTATCTCATTGGTTTACTTCAGACCCATATCAAAGTGCTTGGTAATAAAAGAAACAACATCAAATCAATCAATGCGAAGAAAGCAGCATGGGAAAGTGTGATGAAGGAGTTTGGATCATAATATGGAAATAGGAGTCTATTAGAAGTCAAGGATAAGCAGAAGAGGGGGAAAGTTGCTGCCAAGAAAATTGTTGTAGGGCTACAGGTTCCACTTTACGGGCAGGCGATTGTAGTACGTAACACTGGCAGCTACTGGCATTTCGCGCAAAATTTGAAGTATAAAATTATGATCGCAATCGTTTGGTAAAAGTAGCACGTAACGTGATTAGTAACAAGTCTATGTTGCATGATTTTGCGAGATAAAAGGTACTGTAAATGAAGTAAAAAAATAAAATAAAATAAAACAAAATTAAGTAAACAAATGTCTTTCCTTAAGGGGATTCTTGAATTGTGAAATTGTTTTCTTCAAATTCTTTCCAATTTTCACCCATCAAGATAAGAAAAAAGAGTCGGGAAAATGTGTGCGCGCAAGTGCTTTGATGCTTTTTACTGGAAGTGGTTGTATAGTTGTTGTTTAAATGCTTTGTAACAAATCTGAATTTTCTTTCCTTGTATTTATAAAAAGGTTTGATTGTCCTTATATCCCCTCCACAGAGATGTCAAAAAACATGAAAAAGCATGTGTATGCAGGCCAAAAGCCCTAAAACGGGCTGAAAATAAATAAAAACACGGGAATTTGGACTCACAAAAAACCTGATTTCAGGTTAAAACCTGAAAACTGACATCTCTGCCTCCAAATATTTATAGTACATTGTAGTTGTCACTCACTTGGGATATTTCTCTACCTGTACTGTCCTACCACTTCACCCATGTTTTAAAAACTGTTTAGAAGTGCAAAGAAACAGTTCTCAGAGTGTACATTTTTATCTTGTTCAATTACGGTTGTTGACAGAATTTGACACTTTTTGATGTCCATAACACCCAGATCTATGTAGAAGGCAATTATGAAACTTGGCCTATTGTATACCATCATGTGCAAGTTAACAGTTTATCTTCTCCTTTTTTCCATTTTCTCCTCTTTTTGCCTTTGTTTACTTTCCTTCATTGTTTTTTATTTGGGGGATGGGGGTTGGGGCCAGGCCCAACAGGGCCCCTGCCCCCCTCCCCTGTGTCCACGCCTGGCATTGTGGCTACTGCTGTCAACTGGAGATATCGTGGAAGGTAAATTTATAGCCCTGCTATCTACTAATTTTACAAGTAGTATAGTTATACTGATGTTTTACTAAGTTAAAACATGTTTTGTTATCTATTGAACATAACACTCAAGATTTGGCATAGGGCTAGCATTGCATAATTAATGGCCATTTAATGTATTGGATGATGCTTTAATTTATCGAAAATAATCATGCAGGTACTTGATTATTTTAAAACACAATCAAAGTATTGATTTTTTTAATTCTATCATTACAAATAACTGGTTGTTTTGCTAAGCAAATAGATTTTTCAATGTTTTCAAGCCTCATCCCCCACTTTGCACAAGAAAGTTGAGAGTTTTATACCAAAGGAAAGCTCTGGCTACATGCAACAAATGATTGCATGTCAACTTAATTATTACAGTCACATGATAATCAATTTGAAAAATATACAAATCAATTGTTTTTAACAATCGCCCAAGCCTAACTCAAACTGTAGTCCCTATCAGGCGATAACTTTATAATTATATTTGCTACATGATTTTGTTTGTATTTATTCATTTCCAATTGTATACAATAATGGAAGATAGCAGGGTCGAATCTGCATGTCGTCTGAAAAGGCACCTCATAGCTCAAGGGCTTGTAGATATGGAGGAATACGAAGAAGAGACTGTCAAAATACCACTTCATTGACAGTTTAACTGCTGATGTTGCGGTTAGTTTTGATGGTAGTTGGAAAGATAGGGGGTTTACATCCCACCATGGGGTTGTAGCAGCAATAAGTAAAGACACTGGTACAGTCAGGGAGCAATCAATTATGCAGAAAGCATTACAACCCGAGAAGAGTGAATGGAGGATGGATGTACATATATTGTACATTGGAACACATACAAACTACTGGGGAGATTTTTGTCCATTTATCTTACAGCACAGGAAGCGGAAATCCTGGGCAGAACCCAATGTATAAGTATTGATCATTAAAAAAATTACAAATGTCTTTCCTTAAGGGATCCAAAATGAGCGTTTATTGCGTTTCGACAGTATTTTTTGTGGGACATGAGAGCACCTCAGACCTATCGAATTGCATTCTGAATACTGAAGCATGTCTTTCTGATATCAAATAATTTTCATTTTTAAAAATCACAATATAATACAAATTTTATGACAAATTATAAAAATTTGATATTTGTCAAATTGTTGATATATAACAGTCCTCGAAGTAAATTATATAAATCTAATGATATATTCTTAAAGTGTATGTAGCAGGGAGGAAAAGCCGACGGTCAATTGAAAATTTTGACCTTTCATATTGAAGATATGGATTTTTTTCCCAAAATTACCTAATTTTTTTTTGGTGTTTTGGGAAAAAAAATCCATATCTTCAATACGAAAGGTCAAAATTTTCAATTGATCGTCGGCTTTTCATCCCACCTACATACACTTAAGTATAAATCATCAGATATATAAAGTTTACTTCAACAACTCTTCATATACCTTTGTACAGGAGCCAACCGTGGTTAAACCGTGATGAACCCACACTTTTACTGTAGCGGATACGCGAACGCGAGCGAGACTACGCGTTACGCGAGAGCGCGTAAAATTCGTCATGCCTGGGACCTTTGTGCGTATGCCAGCTTACAAGTTGAATTCAGTATTTTTCAGGTAGCGGCTAAACATTGCCATTTTATTCTGTAGTTTTATTGCTGATATCAAAAGAAAAATCATCGAAGTTTTTGTAAGGCTGAGTGGCAATGATTAACTGACATTCCTCGTAAAATAATCGTGAATTATACGATATTTAGCTTCTTTTCGTTGTTGAAAGGATTCAATCATGTTTCACCATTGTTCATCACCGTTTAACAACTCGCGTCGGCAGCGTCTGCGTGGTTTACTTAGCTCGGGCAGCTAAAGCTGCCCTCTGAAATAAACCACGCAGACGACGCTGTCAACATCGTTGTTAAACGGTGATGAACAACGGTGAAACATGATTGAATCCCTAATTCAAGTACTGTTAAATATCAAAATATCAATTTTAATGATTTGCCATAAAATGTGTATTAAATTGCGAATTTCAAAAATCAAAATTATTTGATATCAGAATGACATTCTTCAGATTCAGAATGCAATTCGATATGTCTGGTGTGCTCTAATGTCCCACAATAAATACTGTCCAAACGTTCATACCCCAGCCCTTAAGGGGATTCTTGAAAATGTGAAATTGTTTTCTTCAGATTCTTTCCAATTTTCACCCATCATTTTATATACCATTGTGATGTAACATCCACCCACAAGGATTTATCAGAAAGAGTGGGGAGATTTTTGTCCATTTATCTTACAGCACAGGAAGCGGAAATCCTGGGCAGAACCCAATGTATAAGTATTGATAATTAAAAACAATTACAAATGTCTTAAGGGGATTCTTGAATTGTGAAATTGTTTTCTTCAGATTCTTTCCAATTTTCACCCATCATTTTATATACCATTGTGATGTAACATCCACCCACAAGGATTTATTAGAAAGAGTGGGGAGATTTTTGTCCATTTATCTTACAGCACAGGAAGCGGAAATCCTGGGCAGAACCCAATGTATAAGTATTGATAATTAAAAACAATTACAAATGTCTTAAGGGGATTCTTGAAATTGTGAAATTGTTTTCTTCAGATTCTTTCCAATTTTCACCCATCAATTTATATACCATTGTGATGGAACCCCCACAAGGATTTATTAGAAAGAGTGGGGGATTCTACTTAGCAGCATTTATACATCCAGCAAGATTTGATCTTAACCAATCATCTGTGAGTTATATTAATTTGAAATCTATTTTATTTAGTTGTGCTTTCACTAATCTAATCAACCTCATCTCAAGCTCTAGGTGTTTTGCCGTTCATTTGCCTCTTGCATTGTTGTCTATATTGCCTTGTTTTGAATAGGCCTTTGTTTTGTGTTTTAATTCGTTGTCTTGCGTGCAGCCCTGCACCATATCCGGGTCAGCTTTGCTGACCCTGTTACATGTCCTGGGCATTTGTGTATACAATCTTTGTTGTTTTGCCTGCTTGTATGTATTTTACTTGCTGTGTTAATAAAGATTGATTGAACAACTTCATTATTTGCTGGAGGAGTATGTTATATGCTGTTTTCATCAGTATATTAAGCAGTTATCTTCTTTATAGAAGACAAATTTACACAATTAATGAGATAAATGTCAAGAATCATGTAATACTATATAGGTCTACTATTAAAAAATAGTATAGCTGTATAGCTGTCTGTGATACTTCTACTTCTTAATAAGTCTACTATTATTTATATACTGGAATCAAACAGGTCTCAGAACATAACTTTATTATTCCGTAACTATCATGTAGTTTATCATTACTGCAGTAAGTATCACTGACTTGAAATACAACAGGAAATACAGTTTTGGAATGCCAATGATATTTTTGATAAAATGTGAGGTATAATGCACAACTTATTGCTTTTTGTCTTGCAGGGGGAATGCCATAAGGTGCCAGAGAGCGCAGCAACCACTGTCAGGTACCTTTGTGCCTGGAAGTACACAGTAGCTGGCAAGGCAATTGCAAAAATCCCCAGTATGTGCCAAAACAGACTTGTCAAAAGGTTGTGTAACAACAATGAATCAAGAGGCCAGGTACACAAAAATGTTTCATCAATCTAAAGTGGGCTAGTTTTGCTCCATTTACATATTAACCTACTTCCTTATAGATTTATTTACAAATTATTTATCAATTTTGTACAAATTGAGGGCACTAATTTTTTTAATAAAAACATTATAATTTTATCATTATTTACCTGTTTCATTATTTATTGCTTTGTTATAAAATCTAATACCAAAGACGTGGTGGGGAGCATGTGGCCTTGACTCTTACAGAATATTACCAGGCCATAAATATGGGGAGTGGTTAAAAACCAAAGCAACCATGCCTTTAATGTGACAGGCTTAGCCAGTGGAAATTACCAGGTTCATCTGAGGACAAACCATATGAACATTGAACATGTGAATAAAATAAAGAAATTGGAAAATAAGGACAGGAAACTGGAAGTACAAGAAACCAGGCAATGTTCAAAATGAACGCACAAAGGGTATGGGAGGGAAAAGACCCAGTTAGGCAGAGGGAGGGACAAAACAAAAAGAGGAATATGTTACTGTGCAGGAGTTGTAACATATTAATTGCCTCATCAAGGAAATACAAACATCAATGTAGTAGGGGACTTGAAAAAAGACATGGCCTCAGTGCCAAACTCAGCACCAAGTGACTTCGGGAAGAACATTCTCCTGCGTTTCAGAGATGATGAAACCGTTCTCTTTGTAGGGGGGATAAGGCAATTACAACATTAAGGCGACATTTATACGTGGGGGGGTCAATGGGGACACAAAAAAGTGATGGCGCCCATGCGGCTTCTGGGAAGAATACATGTTAAGTTACGCCAATTGTCTGGGAAACCAACAATATCCGGAGAAGACATGCTCCGCCGAGGCAACTGGCCAACAATCAGTGAAACAATATTGGCCATGTCTGAAAACAAGAGTAAGATGAATCTCACCACTTTGTACATGCTAAAACAACCGTCAAAGCTTTGAAAGCTGAATATGCCATGATGGAGGGCCATCATGGCAGAGAAATGGAGGGCATGATGGCCAGGATGTATAATGTGATAACAATGAAGGGAAAAGCCCTCTTTGCTCCATCAAGGCAGCAAGCAAAGGAACGATGTAAAGGGAATCGATATGCCAACGGCAAACCCTACACAGAATGATATTTCACAGTTAGAGGAGATTATTGAAGCGGGAACATTAAATGTTGATGAGACCATCTCAGCTGAGGAATTTTAACCTTTTCGGGAAAAGCTTGTACTGATGTTGGCCAGGGAATGTACCCATCACGTCAAAGGGAATACGCAGATGCCAAGAGAACATTCATGTTTGTCAAGTCTGAAGACATCAATCACAACCGTCCAGAGAAACAAGTCAAACCAGTTCTTGGCACAATTAATATTAATGACCATTCCTTGTGCTTCTGGACCTCCATACAAGATTCAGACATGTGAGCTCGGTTGTGTCTGTGACCACTGTCTTCATTGGAGATGAATGCATCAATGTTAATACATGAGCCTGGATGCCCAGAGGAGGCTTAAAGGCATTCCTACAATGCACTATGATTGGGAAATTTGATCAATATAACCTAATTTTAAAGGCAAAGTCCCCATTGCCACACACACAAAATGGTAATTTTAAAACTGCAGCCAACGAGCTAATAGTTGAGACTTAGGACTGATATTTGATTTTCTTACAGGAAACATTCATATTGTCCCACTGCATTAATTTTATTCCTAAGTCTCGATGTTTTGAATGTTAAATAATAGGATGAAAACACCAGATATTTGCACACAATTCCAATGCAAGGCATGGTCAACTATACCACATGTGTACAAAAGCCAGACATACAAGGTCAGAAACCCCATTGGGTTGTGGGAATGTCTTTAAACATCCTCTGCTGGATGCCCAAGCATCTGGTGAAAATGCTTTCAGAGAACAGCTACCAACTATAGAGTTATTTTCCACCAGAATTGGTTGAACACGGAACGCTGATTATAATGCAAAATGTTTTAAATAGAAACATGCACCTTGTTTTTAAGTACAATACCTTATAGCTACATTCACAATTTATTGTAGTTTGATCAATTCTTATGTTATCATGCAGATGTTCAAGAGGCTCCGCCTGTTTGGTCTGACAGTAACAAGAGGCACAGCCCTGAAGTCAAATAACAAGATGTAAAAAAAAACCGGCCAAATCCATAAAGCAGTGAAAATATCAAAAGATGGAGTAAATCAGGGTACTCTGAAGAATGACGACAGTTATGGGTACAAACCTCCAAATAAATCTGCACAGTAGCAGATGATGATGAATATCTGAACAGGACAACAGGTTTATATTTCCTGAATTAGAAACCCTTATAAGTATGATGAATGTCTGAACAGGTTTATATATCCTGAAGTATATAGGTACAATATAAAATAAATATTCCTCTCCAGTATTCCTTATCTCCTCTTCCTTTTTGGGAACCACATCAACGGTCCGGCTTGGGAAGCGGTCCATTCCACTGACTCTGACCTTCAACCAATATGGTGGAGATTGATGAGCACCAGGAAGTGTGGTTCGATGTAGTGAATTACAGGACGATGCTACCTTCTGCAAACTCTCAGCACAGACCCAGTTTCGGTCAAATGACCTTGCCAAGATCGTCCAACACAATCAAACTCATGCAGCCCCAGACGCCTTGATAAAGAAGAGGAATATTGAGGGATAAATAGAACTTTAGGTTTAACTTGACATTCTTATATTATATTTATATTTCAATACATGTGTCACAATTATATCTATATTTTAATAAATGTGTTACAAGTTTATAGATTCAAGTTTTTGAATGGTCTTAGTCCTCTACCTCTCTTCTTGGTTGTTTTGGAATAAATTGTTGAACTTAAATTAATTATACCAGAGGTGTTAGGCCAAATAAAGAGTTATTGATTTGATTTGTTCAGGTTTTGACAACCCTGGATAACCCAAGAAAGCCTCTATTAAAGCTTATTTCCATTGGGGTCCAATACCTCTGTGGTAAGGAGGTTCAGTGGTTAGACTGCCACCTTAAAAAAACGCATAAAGTGGTTGACAAAAAAAAGCGCAACAAGGAGGAGATTCAGATCCAAAAAGAAAGGTGTTGTTTTATGGACTTTCATGTACAAAGATCAATTTTGGAATGGTGATAAAGTCAATTGGGTTTGCATGATTTGCAAAGCTTACCAATAGTGTACACGCAGTAACCTAGTCTTGCAATGAGAAATGTGGAAACTATGTTTTCATTTTTGATGTCCCCCACACATGAAATTCAACAGAGTGGCCTATCAGGCCTAGGATATGGGGGACATGAAATATGCACATTAATGCTTAAAAAAAAAAAAAGTCGCATTACTTTCTCATTTGAAAAGCATTGACTTCTTCCAAAGGTGTCAATTACACTGAAAATGCACATGCTCGAGGACCACACCATGCACCAAATTCAAAGATTTAAATTTGGTCTTGCAAAATTATGGGAGGAGGGGTTGGAATTAATTCACAAATCATTTTTTAAGTGTCTAAAGATGGAGTCCACCAGGGAACCCTTAAGAATATGAGGACAGTTATGGACCGTCATATAATGGCAATACATCCTGAAATTACAGAAAAATATATCAAGGGTAGTAACGCTCCTTTGATCAATGTCAATTTGTCCCAAATCCATTCACTTGGTGGGGGGGGGGGGGCAGACTTGAACAAAGTCATGGCCTCAGTGCCAAACTCTACAGCACCATGTGACTTTGAGAAGAACATTCTTCTGTTTCAGAGATGATGAAACCGGATAAGGCCACAGGCACATTCTCCGATAAAGTGTTCAAAATGCCAAATCTGTGTCGCCCATAGTTTCAAGTCGTATTCAGACTTGTTTCGTCAGAAAGAAATAACTTTTATTAATATAACTTATACTTAGGAGTTGCTTTTTAAAATGTGTGAGGCTAGAGGTTGTAACATGCCTAAAAAGTATAAAACAATAAAGCTGATTACGCATGTCCATTGTTTTCCCCCATGTCGCCAGCCAATGTGTGTTCCGTATAATGTGTCCCTACTCTCTAAACATGCGCGCATATAATGGATTATAGGTACTTTTCATTAGCTGGTATCATGCCCTAATTATAAAGTATAAAACATCACAACACAGATTATTACATTTTTCCAACAGGTCTTTGAGACTATGTCGCCAATATTGTTCACAGATACGTTACCATATTTTTAATGGATAACAATCTGTAAAAATAATTGGCTAGATGAATTTTCTCATATGTGATGGATCAAGCAGGCTCCATAGTTATATTATATGGAACATAACACAATGGTTTCAAAGTAAAAAAAATCAGGTCTATTAATGGCAAAAAGTCCTGACGTTACGTTCATGTCGTCACAGATACGTTACCTAAATTCTATACTCCCATCGGAAAAAACGCTGTGATAAATGAAGCCAAATACCATACCAGACTTTAGTACATTGGGTGATGACTGATCAAGTATGGGTATTAAGTCGGTAAGGTTTTACACTTGCACGATTAAGACAAAGGTGGGAAAGGGTTTCACAGATACGTTACCACTGATACGTTACCCCCAATACGTTCAAGTAATATTGCTCAAAAATGAAGTCTTGTTGAAAAATCACCCATGCATTGTTTTGTGTTCTTAACTATTAAAGTTTACGATTCTGAATAAATTTTATGAATTCTTCGTGGTTGGCATTTTGTCATTCTGAGACCAAACTTGAATGCTTTATCGAAGAATGGGCCCACAAAAAATAAATTGTTTGATTGGCGTAAAAAAATTATGGTAGGTAGGTAATTTTTTTTATTATTTACTTTTTAAGCTGTAAATTGTGTTCGATAAAGGCATTGGAACTTTTTTTCTTCTTTTTTAAAAATTTATTTCAATTTTTTATTATTTTTTTTGCAAAAAAAGTATTTATACGTGGGGGTCAACAGGGACACAAAAAGGTGGTGGCGCCCATGCGCCTTCTGGGAAGAATACTTGTTAAGTTTCGCCAGTTGTCTGGGCAACCAACAATATCCGGAGAAGACATGCTCCGCCCAGGCAACTGGCCAACAATCAGTGAAACAATATTGGTCACATCTTTTTTTTATAAATTTATTTAGATTTTTTTAATTTCTTTATTATTTTTTTTTTGCAAAAAAGTATATATACGTGGGGGTCAACGGGGACACAAAAAGGTGATGGCGCCCATGCGCCTTCTGGGAAGAATACTTGTTATGTTTCGCCAGTTGTCTGGACAAGCAACAATATCCGGAGAAGACATGCTCCGCCAAGGAAACTGGTCCACAATCAGTGAAACAATATTGGTCACATCTTTTAAAAAAAAAATTATTTAGATTTTTTAATTTCTTCATTATTTTTTTTTGCAAAAAAGTATTTATACGTGGGGTCAACGGGGACACAAAAGGTGATGGCACCCATGCGCCGCCTGGGAAGAATACTTGTTAAGTTTCGCCAGTTGTCTGGGCAACCAACAATATTCGGAGAAGACATGCTCTGCCCAGGCAACTGTGTGCAGCGGTTTGTATATAACACACGCCGTTTATGTGCGGAGGGAAAATCAGAACAGAATCAAAAACATAGAAAAAGAAAAGACTGTAAAGCATGAAATTTCTCCAAGATTATTTTGCTTTTCACATGTAATTTCAGAAAAAAAAAGATTTAAAAGCCAGCAAAATATCTTTGACCCGTATGTGTTAAAGCCATAATGTATATATTTTAATATAACCATAATGTATCATTTCTGTCAAATTTTAATTTTGTTACACTTCTGCCCAAAATGTTGAAATAATATTAGAAATAACTGTCAGTATAAGGGGTTCTGTCATTTTTTAAGCAGAAATAATGAGGTAAAGTGAAAGAAACCCCTATGGCTATTTTGGTCATTTAACACATTCTATGGGGAACCTGATGCAACATTATGTCCGAATTGCTCTGTTGACCTACAACTACAAGCACAACAATACTTTTACATGATTTATGATGCTATTTTTGCTCCAGGGCGATTGGTGAATGACGGGGATGGTGTGAATGAGCCCGTAAACTGCAAGATGAGGGTAGTTGCGGTTGAAGACACCTCCACTCTGAGATTGTGCCCGTTTGCAACCAAAGACATTGATATTAGTCATGAGCTCCGATAAACCCATATTTACCATGGAGGAAGGTAGGGAAAGTTATTCTAGAAAGAAACCCTACTGATTCCCATTTAGTCCACTGTCCCTGTTCGAGAGAAATGGAGGGCATGATGGCCAGGATGCATAAAGTTATTACAATGAAGAGGAAAGCCCTCTTTGCTCCATCAAGGCAGCAAGCAAAGGAACGGCGTAAAGGGAATCGTATGCCAACAGCAAACCCTACACAGCATGATATTTCACGGTTAGAGGAGATAATAGAAGCAGAAATATTAAATGTTGACGAGACCATCTCGTTCATCAAGCTAAGAAGGGTGCTCATCACAGGGTAAGAACATGTTGTATTAGATATATATATACTGTAACATACTTTCTCTCTGTCACTTTCTATGAGGGCCAACAAATTTTAGCTCCTATTGTTGAAGAGAACAATAAGCCTGTATCTCTAAATCATAGTCTAATAGAAAATCTGTTCATCCAACTGTATATGAACAGAATGTCTATAGAATTCAGTACAATGAACTTTATTTATAAAAGTTATTTTTGGCGTAGGAAGGAATATTGTATATTAATTAATTGAATGAATGCAGTGAAATTGCCACAATTTTTGGCAACTGTTTAAAAACAGAGCTTTTATGATATGACATTCATTCATCATTTATTTCAGATTATACCAGTTCCATCTTATAATCACTTTATGTATTTACAAACTCTTGGGTTTAATTGGTTCATTAATTTGTATCTATTTAAAATATGAAATTGTAAACTTAACTTTTCATTTCAGGAGTTGGACAGGCGGACCAAGCTGGCAGGGCTCTGTTCACAAAGCCAAGTTGCGGCCCAGGCCACATGGGCGTTTGCCAACACTGTGAACTGCTCAACAATTATTGCTCGCAATATTGTTGAGCAGGCACGTGCAAAGGTATTTTATGTGATGTAGTGTATTTCCACTCCGATCCTACCTACCAAGCAGAAACCAAATCTTGTGCTCATAACCCATGAACCAGCTCAAAATCAATCATCATATAAATTAGCTCACTTTTTCTTCGAGTAAAACAATAGTCTAAAAACTGTTTATAATAATTCCATCAGATTAAACTTCAAACTTACTGTCAAATCAAACATTCATTTTCATTCGAAACTTATGTAACATTATTAAAACGTAAGCATAGATCTACTTCTTGTAAATTTTGAATTAGCTGTCATAAATTAAGGATTGCAATGGACAGCTATATTTTCACCTAAATTGCCTCCAGAATGGAGAATCTGCAAATATTGTGATCTTAATGAAATTAATGACAAATTTCACTTCACTATGAAACGTTAATGATATCCGTAATAGATTTGATGTTAATATATGATATTTTTGATACAAACAATTTAAATGAAGATGGCTCAAAATAAGCTAAGGTGTCATAAAAGTGTAACACACAATTATTTTTCCAGCTCTTTTCTTTTGGTCTCCAACCAGGTTTAAATTATAGTATGCACATATATCGTTCATAATACACTAAAAGAAAGATAAGTTATAGACCATTTACTTCACAAATTTAATTTTCTAGCCCTTGCGTACGTTATATTTGACAGACACAATTTTGATGATTTTCTGCAATCAAATAAAAATTTATAAAGTATTACATTAGGTATTTTGTGGTTATTTAGGTGTAGGACCTACAGCAACTGATTGTGGAAAAAAATGTGTTCAAATATTACAATAAGGAGGATAAATTGTTATAAATAAAATATGTGTGTCTGTCAAGCCATAACATACGCAAGATGTCTGTCAAATGTAACATACAGAATAATAATTTGGCAAAAACAGTAGTTCAAGATGGGAAATTGAATCTTGGATCACCTTGCCAGCAATGACATCCTCACCAAACGCCAGTTCGGGTTCCTTCCCAAATCATCAACATCCGATGCCCTAATCACTGCCCTTCATGATTGGTATGGTTCTATTGAAGACAGGAAGAGTATTGTTATGGCCCTTTTCGACCTATCAAAGGCCTTTGATCGTGTTCCCCACCACCCACTACTTGAAACTTGGTGCTGTTGGGTTAACAGGTCCTATTCTCTCCTGGCTCAAATCATATCTCTCTAATAGGTCCCAGCTGGTTGCTGTGCATGGCGTTGACTCTGACCCTGTCCCTGTTATTTCTGGTGTGCCCCAAGGCTCTGTCCTTGGGCCTCTACTCTTTCTTGTCTATATCAATGATCTTTGTATTTCTAACTTTTCTTCCAATAGCTCTCTGGTCCTATACGCTGATGACACTACTCTCTATAAGCCTCTTTCTCATTCTTCTGACCTGTCTGACTTCCAAGCTGATATCAACACCATCCACGGCTGGTTCATTAACAACCATCTCTCTGCCAATGCTTCCAAGACAAAGGCCATGGTTATCACCACCAAAAAGAACCACTACCCGGACATGCAACTTTACCTCGACAACCAAGTTATTAAGAGGGTGTCCTCAGCGAAATTTCTTGGTATTTTGATTTCTGACAGCCTCTCCTGGTCTCTTTACATCGACCATATATGTAAGAAAGCTCGTCGCACAATTGGTTTTATCCATAGGGTATTCTCCAGTGCTCCCATCTGCACCCGTCGCATCCTTTATCTTGCGATTGTTCGCCCAATCTTGGAATATGGTAGTGTCACATGGCATCCTTTAAACACTACCCTGACCAATCGCCTTGAGGCTTGTCAGCGTTTCGCCGCCAATGTTTAGCGAGACAATGCACCTCAGAGATCCCTCCAGCCAGCTTTGGTTATGAACAAATGACAAAAGCAAAAGTTTAGCAAACCAAAAACAGGTAGCCAATATTAAAATCAATGTCGAGTGTGCAATTAAACATATTTAAAGGTTAGCGATTCTTCAAATCCTCTGCCTGTAAATCCATATTGATGACATCATTCTTGTATGTAGTACACTAAGTAACTTACTATATGAGTGCATATTATCATTCATATTTTACCAAATGAAAATATCCTCTCCATTTTACAAATAAGTACATTTAAGGCCAGAGTAATGGAAGACACATTCGTCCACGACCGAATTTGAGATTTTTTGATATTTATCAACACTAAGATGTATTCTTTCACTTGAAACTGATAAAATACAACTTGCTAATATTTATTCATATTTTTGCTTGATTTATTTCACTCTTTTCAATTCTAAAAAGTCACATGGCTCAAGACAGCTTAGTAAAATTGGCGGGAAATAATGAGTCAGAAATGCGCGAATGCGAAATATTGTGACGCGTGTGACGCGGCGCAACTCTGCGCGTATGTCCAACGCAGTCAAGCCGCATTCGGTATGTTGTTAACGCCAGCAAATGTGGTGTAAACAAAACAAAAATTTGCAGTCAAAATGCCACTTAGATTTTTTAATTATTTTGAATTTTGGTGCACTGAAAGCAGACATTATAGATTCATTGGTGCAAAAAGATGCATATTTAGACCATGCACCAGATACAGCTTTTACAAGTGTGAAAGTCTTACCGCTTTTAAAATTTAAGGACGTTTTGTGCATAATTTAAACATTTTTTTACTAAAACGTCAATTTCTCAGAGTTCACTTTTGACAATATTGCGCAATTTTTGTGACAAGATAACTAAAAAATATGCAAGCAAAGGGTAAACTTTTTGCACTATCCTTTAGAGTACATCAAAGTCTAGGGAAGGTTTTTTCATTTTTTCAAAATATTTGTTTTAAACAAAAATATACACCATTATGTGCAAGTTTTAGCTTAATAGAGTGACAAAATGGCTTTTTTCACATGTTTTTTTAATATTTTGAAAAAAGAGACAAATTTCAAAAAAATAAAAAAACCTTCCCTAAGTTCATGTCTCTTCTTCATGAAAAGCTAACTGATTTTTTTTTACTCCAAACAGATTTTTTTCCAAGTTGTCACAAAAAAATTGGGGTAAAAAAGTGAATTTTTGTGATTTTTTCAAAAACTTGAGATTTTTGAACAAATCTGACGTCACCATGGGATTCCTTGACTCATTTCCTTTCCAAAAATGTATAGTTTTATATACTTTGGACATACAATTCAGAAATAATGAAGCTCGAAAAGGTCCATGTTCTCTCCCATTACTCTGCCCTTAAAATGATATTCTGGTTATTTTTAGTCAACAGGCTCAGAGAGGAAGCTGGGTGTCAAATAATGCGATGTCTTTTGAAAGCTGGATGTCTAATTACGTGATGCCTTTGTACTGGTCTTAAATTGACAGATGTTAGGTTGGGTGAAAAAGGCAATGGGACCACCTTTATAAGCTTATGTGACCAAGAAAGCTACAAAAAAGAGACATTGTTGATAAAGAGATATGGAGCAACACTGGAAAATCTTACATTGCCATTGTGCAAGTATGTGCAGGTGCAGGAAAGCTTACATTGCCATTGTGCAAGTGTGTGCAGGTACAGGAAAGCTTACATTGCCATTGTGCAAGTGTGTGCAGGTACAGGAAAGCTTACATTGCCATTGTGCAAGTGTATGCAGGCACAGGAAAACTTACAATGCCATAATACTAGTGTATGCAGGCACAGGAAAGCATACATTGCCATTGTGCAAGTGTGTGCAGGTACAGGAAAGCTTACATTGCCATTGTGCAAGTGTATGCAGGCACAGGAAAGCATACATTGCCATTGTGCAAGTGTGTGCAGGTACAGGAAAGCTTACATTGCCATTGTGCAAGTGTATGCAGGCACAGGAAAACTTACATTGCCATCGTGCAAGTGTATGCAGGTACAGGAAAGCATACATTGCCATTGTGCAAGTGTATGCAGGCACAGGAAAGCTTAGCTTAGACTGCAGTTGTGCATGTGTATGCAGGCGCAGGAAAACTTACATTGCCTTCGTGCAAGTGTATGCAGGTACAGGAAAGCTTACATGGCCAATATGCAAGTGTATGCAGGTACATGAAAACTTATATTGCCATCGTGCAAGTGTATGCAGGTACAGGAAAGGTTACATTGCATTTCGTCGCCCGTATTCCATAGTGGCGTATGGTGATTTTTGGTCATTTTTGCGAAAATTGGCACATATGTTTTTAATGACGTTCTCTTTAATTCTGCTAAATCTCAGCAGTCAAAATTAGCTAATTAATTTATATTTAATTAATTAATTTTGAGTATAGTAAGGAAAATGGTATTTCGTGTATGTCATAGTGACGTATGGACCGCACGACAGTATGGAAAACATTTTTTTTTTCACATTTCGTTATGTTCAAGTGGCGACGCACTGTACGTCAGTATGGAAAACATATTTTTTCATTTTTCATGATTATTTCAACACCGTACGCCGACCGTACGCCAACAATGAGGTAAAAGCAACCGTACGACAGTATGGAAAACGTCTTTTTTCACCTTCTGTTATTTTCATGTGGCGTACGCACTGTACGTCAGTATGGAAAACGTATTTTTTCATCTTTCATGATTATTTCAATACCGTACGCCAACAATGAGATAAAAGCAACTGGCATACAGGTTATCTATATCATGATTTTAATTTTATTGTGATGTCAGTTCAAAGTTTTTTTTAAATCAAAAATTATTATTCAATAGAAACGTCAGAAATAAGTAGAAACGCCTTTATCAACAATATTCTCGTACAGATACATCAATAATAATTATTTTGATTTTGATACTGGGCCTACAAGCTATGCATAGCAGATTGCATAGTAACTAGACGCTACGAAGCTGTACAACCCCTATTCTGATGGTAAGTAAAGTTAAATAAATAGCATTTTCATGAATTTAGAAAATAATAATAATAATAATAATAATATTAAAGCACAATCTTGAAGTAGGAGTCGTAGTGTAGCATTATTTTTACATTATGGTCGTTCTCCAGACTGACATGTTTGTATAAAAATCTTAAGCTTACTTACATCATACCGTTAGTCAATATCACCTAGGCCCTAATATAAGTATGATAATAACATCGTAACGTCACTGATGTTACTGATATGATATAGACTAATAGTTAATGAAAGGCATGTAATCTGATGGTCTACGTGATTACTATATACTTATTAAGAAATATTGACGCAAACACTATGTGTACCACTGACCCTGTAAACACATAATAGGGCCTACCTACTAGTTTAATACGCGTGTACTTGCTGCATTAGGTGTGCAATTTAGTATAAAGCCAGTTGGCTTACAGTATGCCCCTATCGGGCGAAATACATGATTATTTAAAGACTTGGTACATTTATGTCACTCAGTTAATTTACGCCACTAAATGTTACTGATAGCTAGATATGTTCTTACAGTTGTTAAGCTTTAAATGAAAAGCAAGTAGTCTGATGGTCTATGTTATTATCATACTTAATCATATTGACGCAAACAATATGTGTACCACTGACCCTGTAAAGACATAATAAGTACTAGTTTAATTCGCGTGTACTCGCTGCATAATAGGCGTACAATTTAGTATAAAGCCAGTTGGCTTACAGTATGCCCCTAGGCGAAATACATGATTATTTAAAGACTTGGTTCATGTATGTCATGCACTCAAATGTTACTGATAGCTATAGACATGTTATTACAGTTGTAAAGCTTTAATGAAAAGCAATTAGTCTGATGGTCTATGTTATTATTATACTAAGGGACCGTTCATAAACACTTGTAAGGGGGGGGGGCTGATGCAAAAAAAAATTATCGCGAAAATTTTTCGGGGCCCCCCTTTACAGACCATGAAAATTTCAGGGCCCCCTTTTTCGACATAAAAATTATCGGTCAACCCCATAGAAAAGCATATAAACTCCCATTTTCCCAGGAAAAATTGTGGTCATTTTTTCAGGGACCCCCCTTAGGAGGGTGAAAAAATTTCAGGGCCCCTTTTTTGCATCAGGCCCCCCTTACAAGTGTTTGTGAACGGTCCCTTATATTAGGGCCTAAGTGATATTGACGCAAACTTATTATTATTCTTAGGCAATATTGACGGATAAAATTAAGTGTACCACCAACCCTCTAAAACATATAGGCCTACTAGCTTAATACGTGTGCACTCGCTGCATTAGGTGTGCAATTTAGTATAAAGCGAGTAGGCCTACAGTATGCCCATATAGACGGCGAAATACATGATTAGTTATAGATTTGGTACATGTATGTATCTGAGTTAATTTACGCCACTATAAATGTTACTGATAGCTAGACATGTTCTTACAGTTGTTAAGCTTCAATAAAAAGCATGTAGTCTGATGGTCTATGTTCCCAGCAAACACAAAAACGTTTTAAAAACGTTTTAAATAAGTTATATTTTGGCTTTTGGTTTAGTTAAAGACGTTTTATAACATTAAAATGTCGGGTTATATAAAGGTCATGATAACATTTTAAAACGTTTTGTATGAAAACACACTACAACAATATTTTTAAATGTTTTCAAAAATGTTATTGTAAACTATTTTTACAAACATTTTTGCCAAATATTGTGTCAATACTTAAATAACATTATGTAAAAAATGTTTTAACCCAGCAAACACAGAAATGTTCTTAAAATATTTTTTTCAAAACCTTTTAATAACATTTAAATGTCGGGTTATATAAAGGTCATGAAAACGTTTTTAAAACGTTATTGAAAATATTTTGGGCAAACATTTTTCGCAAAATATTTTTTTAACTCCCCAAAATAACATTCTGTTTAGAATGTTTTGTACCAAGTTTTCAAGAATGTTTTTGGAATGTTATTAAAACGTTTTTATACCCTTTATATAACCCGACATTTAAACGTTTTCTGTAAAACATTTTTGTTTGCTGAGCAGTAGATTATCAAAAATGTTTTTTAAGGTTATGAAAACGTTTTATACTCTTAATATACCCTTTATACAACCCGACATTTAAACATTTCTGACAACCTTTTATAGCCTTTTGCGAATGATGTCGAAAACGTTTTGTGTTTGCTGGGTTATTATCATACTTTTATGAAGTAAAATTATATTGACGCAAATACTATGTGTAGGCCTACCACTGACCCTGTAAACACATAATACCTACTAGTTTAATATGTGTGTACTCGCTGCATTAGGTTTGTAACGCAGTATAAAGTGAGTAGGCCTACAGAACCAGACGAAATACATGAATATTTACGTTTTTCTACACCAGAAATGTATGTAATTTTAATCAGAATTATGCGGTACATTTGTGTAAAAACTTAAAATAAGCATGTTGGTTTCAGTGACATAGGCCTATATGGTACAAGAAATACTATGCTCAAAATGTCATGTACGTATGCCTTTTCCGCTTGAAGAATACCGAAAGCTAGGTGAATGTTGCAATGTGTTTGTTTGTAAACGTTTAATGGATTGCAGACTTTACGTTAAAAGCATTGCACATGTTACATAACACTACTTCAATTTACAAGTAGCTACTGTTATAAAGTTTCCCATTAGTACAATGTGTGGATTTATTTGATTTCAGGGCTTCATGTAGATTTACGCTTTACCTAGAACACTGTAGACATGGAAATACAGCGTGACAGTGATGAGGAGGAGTGGAGTGAGGACGATACCAAGCCGCTTAAACAGGTGGCAAGCCTTGAGTGGAGTGAGGAAGATAACGTGCCACTTAAACAGATAGCAGGCCTAGAGTGGAGTGATGAAGACAAAAAAAAAAAAAAAAGGCTGTGTTATACAGACAATAAAGGTATGCATTATTGCCTTCGATCCAAAGATGATACTCTTGATCTAAGGGACGGTGTTGATTTTATTTTGGATTTGTGATGCACGTATAAGAGAATAATTTTCAAAATATGAAACCTTTTTCTGAAAAAGGTACATGTATAATAACAATTTGTCTAAACGCCTAAAGTGTTTAAAAAGTGTTACAGCTAGGATTTACAGTGATGAGTTGTGAAGCAGACTGAGATTGCTGTTGCTGAAGATCACTTAGATAAGATAAAATAAGCAAGTGTCGCTTATGAAGCTTGTGAGTCGGTGATTGTATAAACAAAGCAAAACAAAACAAACAAGAAATAATAACAGTTAACTTTCTTTTTTGATAACAGTAAAACCATGAAAAGAAGATTTTAAAAATGACTCAACAGTTACATCTACTATATACTAATACGTAATCAAATCAGAAGATTAAGTCTGAAAATTAGTACAATTATAATGACAGCAACTACCATGATTACAGAGACTAAAAGTAATATATAATTCTATCTTTAATTAGGAGAATGTACCCAAGCTCAAGAGTCACAGGAAAATGAAGGTAAGCTATTTAAAAAATTAATATATTCAAAAACAAAATATAATAAGCAGAGAAGCAGAGTAAAATGACGAATACCGAAGCGCAAGAGGAAGAAGTTAATGCTGAAAAGTAGCACCATGTATAATAATATTATAACAGCATACTAAATGTGCAACTAGATTTGTTGAAATGGAGTTTTAAAAAAATATTTATTGTCTACATGGTTCTTTGTTTTAGACTTTGAAGCAGCTGCAGGTCGTCCACACTATGAGGAGACTACAGATTCAGCGACATCCTCAAACCAAAACCAAAAGCGGCAAGAAAATGAAGGTAAGCTACTAAAATTTGATAGGCCTATATTCAAAAAACAAAATAATAATGATGAAAAATGAAGGGCAAGAGAAAGAAAGTTAATGCTGAAAACTAGCACAATAATACTTATTTTAGAACAGCATGGTCGATACAATTTATGTATATCAAATTTGCAACTAATTATTTGTTGACATATTTTTGTTTTTGTTTTAAGTTTGTACATGATTCTTTGTTTTAGACTTTGAAGCAGCTGCAGGTCGTCCACACTATGAGGAGACTACAGATTCAGCGACATCCTCAAACCAAAACCAAAAGGGGCAAGAAAATGAAGGTAAGCTACTTACGATGTAATATATTGGAAAAGAATATGCTACGTGGAGATGTTTATGATGAAGAAGTGGGAGATGTATTATGAAAACATAATTTTATGTAAAAGAATGAAGGAACCAATGCTTTAAATAATAATAAAGGAAGAAAGACAGGGAAGGAACAATAGGTGAGTCAAGATATGTTTATGACAGAGCCGCTCCATACAGTTTTTTTTTTTTTTTGTCTTTGCTTGCCACTCAATAAAGGTCAATGCTGTACTTTTGATTTTAAATTTAAGGTCACATGGACAATACTGATAGCAAGGATGGCGATGAGGTGACGGATATGGACACAGATGAAGACTTATGGAACATGAGTTTGTCTACTGGTAAGATTTACTTTGTAGCAAAGTTAAGTCGTATCACTATTTTGGTATATAGATGGGGGTTGTCCTACATAATACTTGCCACTCGATGCCACGCAAGCGGGTAAATGTTTACATTTTTCTTCAGTCACTCAGTACAATATTGCTCTGTATTAAAATAGTAAATGTTTACTTGGTTGTGGTGCTGTTAAATCCTATCTACATTTGTAGTTTGTTTTGTTATCTCTGAGTATGCCAAGATATTTTTTCTTCAAAATAGCTAGACGTATACACGGATAAGCACCGCCACCACTATCGAAATAGTGTGTCAACAGAGGGGACAAGACTATATAGTTACCTATATTTTTCTGACCTACCCACCCACCCCAAAAATCCCGGCACTGGAGTGCATAAACATTTTTTTTCATATATCATAGTATTGCTAAAACGACAGAATAACTAAGAATATGCCTATACAAAATGAAGGTATTATCTTTCTAATTTTACAGAAGAGGAAAGCAAAGAAACAGACAGCCAGGACAACACAGACAGTCAGGACGATACAATCGATAATATGTACAAACATAGAGTGCAGAGACAAAAGCAGCGACAGCATGTAACAGGTGTTTGTCGCTGGTTTGCAGCCAACATTGTGAGAAAGGTGATTGCTCTGAGCACAACTTTTTTCCAAGTTGATATTGCCGGATGAAGTTACTACTGGAAGTAATATACAAGGTATAACTTTTAATGACTGTAGTACTAGTAGTAGTAATGATAGTGGTACACAAATTATTCAGTTTACTGTCTATACTAGTGGTAATGATGCAACAAGTGATATCATGAATAACGTGCAAAACATACCCATTCAGAATAAAAGTATTCAACTCCACTCGGGCATAAAACAAGAAACCTTAACAACTATCTCGGAAAATGCAGAGGTCGGTGAACTGGAAGAGAATCATCAGGAAACACCAGATAGTTCCCAATCTGCAAACCACAAACCAGAAGATTTCAAAGTAGATGGTCAAAGTGAAGAGCGGGTTAGCCCCTATGTTCAAAAAAAAAAATAAGGGTCAACAGACAACAAGAAACCTTATCAACTATCTCGGAAAATGCAGAGGTCGGTGAACTGGAAGAGAATCATCAGGAAACACCAGTTAGTTCCCAATCTGCACACCACAAACCAGAAGATTTCAAAGTAGATGGTCAAAGTGAAGAGCGGGTTAGCCCCTATGTTCAAAAAAAAAAATAAGGGTCAACAGACGCCTTGATAACAAAAAACGAAGGAATAGCGGCATGCCATATGTGAGTAACTACAACGGTAAGTCTTTGCCAGCCAGAAGGGACCTTAAAGTGGGATGTAAGGGTCACGACGCTTCTAATACAAAGGCTTTTGAGTGTACCAACTACACACAAGTACAAAGAAAGAATATCCAAGATTCATATTTTGGACTTGCTGATCTTCATCTTCAGAGAGCATGGATAAAGAGACACGTGCAGGTCACTTCTCCAAGTAAGAAAACAGGAAAACGTAAACCAAAAGGTCGGATGATGAATTATTACTTACCAAATCCAACTAGTGATGGTAAAGACAAGGAGGTCATTCTTGTATGAAAAAAGATGTTCCTGACAACCGTCGGTATCTCGGAGAGACAGGTTAGAACTACGCTTAAAAAACCAACCCCAAAACTGGTATACTACAGAATGAAGGGCGGGGAAGGAATGACAAGATGGAAGATGAAAGGAAACCTGTAAGGCAAGCTATTCTTGACCACATCGACCGGTTTCCGCATGAGTTGAATCTCATTACTGCCGAGCAAGTTCCACTTATATGTATCTAGCCCCAGAGCTGAATGTGGCTAAGATGCATCGCCTCTTCAAGGAGGAAAATCCTGGCATGAGAGCATCTGAAAGTTTGTACATGAAAATCTTCCAAACTAAAAGGCTGAAATTCCATAAACCAAAAAAAGACAAGTGCGGGCTATGCGACGCATATCTCAAATCATCGGAAGAACAGAAGAGAAGGTTGGAGCATTCTTATAAGAGACATATTGAAGAAAAGGAGAGAGTTCGCGAAATAAAAGATGAGGAAAAGGCACGTGCCGACGTAATAAAGAAAGTAGTGGCCGCTGTCTTTGACCTCCAGCAAGTTATTTTTTGCCTAAATCGAACAGATCTGAGATATTTTACAAACGGAGGTTATCAAACTACAACTTCACCATATATGAATTATCATCCAGGAAAGGGGTTTGCTTCTTGTCACATGAGGGAATAGTGGGAAGAGGGGCTAACGAGATAGCCAGTTACCTATACACATTCCTACAAGAAAAAGAGTCAGAAGGAGCGGTGGAAGTGGTAATGTTTGCAGATGGATGCACTGGGCAAAACAAGAACACCATTGTACCAGCAATGTTGAAGTATTTTCTACAAAACTCCAAGAAAATAAAAAGAATCACACTGTACTTCTTTGTAACGGCACATGGGCAGTCAGAGGCGACAGCATGCACAGCACTATCCAAAGAAGTCTTAACTATCAGGAAGAAATATTCTTGCCTGCACAGCTGGCAACAACCATTACTTTAGCGTCGCAACCCCTTCCCGTATGTCGTCAACGAAGTGCAACAACACGATATCAAAGATTGGAAGGACCTATCGTCAAAGATATTCGGAGCTGGGGTGTACAGAGTTAGGGAAACGGACGACGGGATGAAAGTAAATTGAAGGAGTATATGGCGGTGCAACTAAGGAAGGAAGAGCCTAGTAAAGTGTACATTAAGATGTCTCACTTGCAAGAGCGCTTTTGCCCCTATTACTGTGGGAGCTGGTCGACGTACCAATGACAAGGAAGGTCATGAACTACCAAAGCCTGCTTATGGACCATCGAGAGTCAAGTCGAAGCTATCCAAAGGAAAATGGGATGACATTGTCGGGCTCACCCAGGGCGATCACCCTGTCATCGGGCGTGATGAGCACATTGCGCATTTACATGAATTTACCACATGAATAAACAACTACACTGTTAGCACATAATTAATAGAGATGGTAACCAAGTCATTTTGTGCAAGTCATCAAGTCAAGTCAAGTCCCAGTCAAAAGTCCCTTTGTCCAAGTCACAAGTAAGTCAGGTCATTTTGAAAAAGTTGCAAGTCAAGTCTAATCAAGTCACACACAAGACATTTTAGTCATGAAATCATAAGTTGGACGAGAGATCCTTCCAATCTTTAAAATCATAGGTTAAGTCACAAGTTAAGTCACAAGTCACGTGTCTATTCAGTAGTTGGCCAATGTTGCTTACAAAGTTAAAATGGTTACCTAGAAACATGAATGTAGAAACATTCCAATATAAAAGTGACAGTAAAAAAATTACAAATGGAGAATTGATCCATATATTGAGTAGGATGAATTGCAAATGATTAAAAGATGTATTGAGGTGGTTCCAAGTTGAGATACAGTGCAGAGTAGTATATTAAAAGACGTCATTTTGTCAAAAGAAGTATTGTCTAAAAGACAGAGCTAGCTGATGACAAAAGTGAGAAATATCCAGATTTTGAGTATATACGGTAGATAATTTGATAAATGTGGTGGCGATTCGGTTTTATCCGGAAAAGGTGTTGTAGACATCATACATTACCTTACTGAGTAAAGTAAAGAGATTGGTAGTGCAGGCACTGGAAAGCGTACGCTATGTGTGGTGAAATTGCACTTCCGTGCTATGTAAAAATGTATTTGATATGCAAATTAAAAGAAAGAAGTATTAAATATTGCATTTTATATTCGGATACAGATAGATAGCCGTATAATAGCAACCAATATGGATTGTTGTTTAAAATATGTTTTTATTCAGTGGCGGTTGTTAACGTTTTATTGAACGTTTTACTTGTATATGTACAAGTCTTGTGATTGCTATATAAGCTTAACTGAAGACAGTTAGCTTACAGGCCCGGCTTACTGGCACAACGTGGATCACTTAATATGCGTCCAGTTTGTGCACGGCAAATATTTGCCAAAGCCTTGGACAGTTACTATTAAGTTCAATAAAATGCGAATACGGTAGGCCTATAGTATAGGCCTACTAGTGGCACTTGCATAATCATTTATATTGATATTGTAATATCAGATGTAATATAGTTATAACTCATGCATGCAGGTATACCATGTATACGTAAAAGATGGTTTTGTTATTCTTATTTTCACTTGCTTATATCATTGTAAATTGTATATAACTCGTGCATGTATCTAAAAGATAATGTTTTGTTATTTCTTGTAAATATGTTCATTTTAACTTGTTTATGTATTTTCTGTTGTTATTTTGTGAACGCACAGTCGGTTGGATCATAATGGGCGCCGCCTTCATAAATAAAATTCTACTGATGAAATCAACATGGCAAGTCTGTATCCTGTCAGATCAGATTACACAGGATTAACCCGTTTTCAACATGACTCATGTGCACAGATCACAGGCGACCAGTCTGCCACATCTAACATGTCTTACCAAAAAATATGATACAATATATTTACAAAGGTGTTATAGTAGGTGTGTTTAGACGGACGGTAGTCTACTTTTGAAAGTACTTACTTTCGACCCAGCAATTAAAATGTTCCAAAACTGGTGTAAGTGGGTATACCTCTTACTACAAAATCCCTGTAGTGATTGCAAATTTGCAGTAGGTGGGAAACTTAATTAAATCTTTCTATACTGTAAGCAAATTCTAGAGTATAATTTTGTGACACAGACATATATGCAGGCCCCATTATTCTATAAACTCAGTAAAAAGTCAGCCACTGTGTTTTGATTAATGTGTTCTAAAATATGGATGAATGTATTGGATGCTGCTTTTTCTTACTTAAAGTTAGCTGAAATGTTAGATTGATAATTTAAAGAAAAATATTAAGAGACAAACACAATCGTTTGAATTATATGGCGATTCCTTGATGTTGTTAAATTAAGATTAATCAGTGACCACTTTATACTCTTTTGTTGGTATTATTATAATAGTGTTAACTTTTTGATCATTTAAAGATCCATTAAAATATGATGCTTTCATCAATATCTGCTAAATATTAATGAAATAAAACGTAGGAATTTTGGTGGTCATCTATGGCGTGATAGAAGATGGGCAGACAGTTCTATTATTTTGAGATTATGTATTCGTGTAGCCGGTGTTCACTAAAACGAAATAGCCTGATAGATGACTACCAATCAAATTTAATAAGAATGCAGAATATCTGATAGGGGTGTAAACAGGAGTTTCTGCATGTTCCTTAATCAAAAACAGAAAGAAAAAATAAACATTAAAGTGCAATACACAGGAGATCAAAATTAACTTGAAGTGCCTGATTTTACCTGAAATTAGGCTTAATTTGTATGATTTAGCAGATTGGTATATATATAATTATTTATGATCATATTTTAAATTGTTAATATAAGATTTATATAATGACACTTTTATCTGTAGACTAGCTTATAATAATTATATGAGTATTGGATTTTAAAATAAAACACAAGTTGAGACTGAATTTATTTAAAGTGCATTGTATGTGTGTTTATACGGATTGTTACATGACCAAAATAGCCAAAGATTAAACTGGTAGCAGTTATGAATGAGGTTAAATAAATGAGGTTAAATAAATGAGGTTAAATAAATGAGGTTAAATTAATGAGGGCAAATTAATGGGGGCAAATTAATGAATGTTTTTCTGCAATGCTCTCAAAATAACCGATGCGCAGTTATCCGGGCAGTTATTAACCTCTAATTATATTAGATCTCCGGGAATCCCAAGCCCCCGGAAATATAATGTTTGCTCTCTTTCCAATATATCAGAATATTAAACATACACTGATAATAAAATGCAATAAATATTATTGTTTTTCATAGCGCATAATTATCAGCACGTTAATGAAATACTCAAAGCACACGCCCATGTGCATGTCATAGTGACGATCGGGTGGCGTAAGGTCAGTCAACACACGCTGATGTGCAAGTATTCGTATGTCATAGTGGCGTATAGGGTGGCGTCACGGTCAGCCAGTACACGCTGATGTGCAAGTACTGTATGTCATAGTGGCGATCGGGTGGCGTATGGTTATAAATGTCTCATAACAGGAATTTCACGTTTTCCATAGTGACGTATAACTTTAGAGTCATTTTTACACATCATGTGGCTCAAATTTGAAGTAAAATATTATTGGGAGATAATTTTAATGTGTTGTAATGATTTTCCTTCAATTAATTATAAAAAGAATCTTAAGTTTTTTCGGTACTGTCCATTCAAAGTCGGTGTATCACTCAAAGCTGTTTTTCTCAAAAACGTCTCTTTCTCTTTCGTATCACCATACGCCACTATGGAATACGGGCGACGATTTGTGCAAGTGTATGCAGGTACAGGAAAGCTTATATTGCCACTGTGCAAGTGTATGAGGTACAGGAAAGCTTATTACTTTGCCTTTGTGCAAGTGTATGCAGGTACAGGCAAGCTTCCATTGCCATTGTGTAAGTGCATGCAGCTACAGGAAAGCTTACATTGCCATCGTGCTCATGTATGAAGGCACATAAAAGCTTAAACTGCCATTGTGCAAGAGTATGCAGATGCAGGAAAGCTTCTATTGCCATTGTGTGAAGTGCATGCATGCAGGAAAGTTTACACATTAAGCTAGACTTGAAGACTTCCAGTTGACAATAATACCTCCATATACCCACTTGGGCATACAGTAAGAAACAAAGCAATAATGATGATTATATTAGCATTGATGCTAATCCATTTTATTATCAAAAAACTTTGTACAATGCCAACTGACGACAATAACAGTTTACTATTTTTGAACAATTTTATATTATCTTTTTAAACACAAAATAAAAATATACAAAATTTCTAAATTAAAGTTTTCAGTAAATATTTGCATGCAAATTAGAAGCATACATGTACTAAGTATTCCGATGACTACAAATATGTCTGGTTCTTGGAATAGTCAGCTGACTATCTAGGTGAAAACTTTTCAAATATTTCTAGTCAATGAATATTTCTAGTCAATCCCTTAAAGATTTTAAGCAATGTTTTATTCATTAGATATAGTGTGTGCATTTTGGCTAACTTACCAAAATAAAAAATATACGAAAAGTGATAAGATTTTACATGTGCATAATAAGTTGATTTTTATTCTTTATTTTGCGAATATTGGTTACAGATCGCGTCAAATAATGTCTTGGTGTCAGAGCTTGATCGTGCAAATAGCTTTGTTTGATTCAAAGTTCCACATTTACCAATCCACAGTTGAACCATGCTAAATTGTGTGCAATTCTATTGTCAGGTTTTCACATCATGCTTATGTGTGTATATTTTGTGCTTGCCGTTCTTTTTTATGTTTGGAGCACCGCACTTCCAGAAGGTAGTCATGGTTGTATCAATCCAGAACAAGGGGTAATGGATTTACTGATGACAAATTGGTTCCTACTTGCAAACCAAGAGCCCATCAAATTGAAGTATATGGTAAAGACCGATTTTTGATTGCGAATTATACTCAAGACACCTGTTATTTAATTGATGCATTACTTGTGGTAGTGGCACAGTGCACAAACTGTCTGGTGCAACTTGTGTGTCTGACGGCAAAAGTACATGTTCAACAGCAGGTATAATTTTGGCAACAATGAGTCAATTGGAAATGTGTACAAGTATCCTTGTACTACCCCCCCCCCCCCAAGTATCCTTGTACTAGGGTTGCCCATCATTTTCATAAGGCAATAGCAAAACTAACCATTAAAAAAAACACTTTTCATCTTAGCAAAGTCCACTTTGTCAAGTGTGTTGCTTTTCCTCAGAAAAATTCTTCCTTTAGAAAATTGTAATAGCAATGTCCTCAACACACTTGAGGCAGCTCCACCAATATGCATAAAGGTATTGTCAGAACTCATATCCCAGTGCATTTTGAAACTCAATAACTCAACAAAATGGTGTACAACACAATGCAATTTTTTCAACAAAAATTTGAATTGATATAAAACTTAATGTGCACAACATTATGGTTGTATTCCTTATCTTGTAAAATGTTAAATTTATCCTCCTCGTATCATCATGTTGATCATACATAGAGCAAATTCACCATCTGCATCCAGACTCTGATTTACAACCTGTATATTGCAGCACCTTTTGCATCTTTGGATTTCAATTTTCAAAATGCTGCAGAATGCAAATTTTCACATGTTCTAAAATTGTTATTCTTGCATTGATGACATTAGAAATCAAACTTCAACTGATGACAACAATGCACTATATTAAAATATAACTCTTTTTAACTGGCCAAGTTGGGTTCATCCTTTGTGTAAGTAGGTAAATCCAGTAGATCGCTTAGCCAGTAAGGGCCGTTTCTCGAAGCATGGTTAGTGGTCAGGCATAAGCCCAATTAGTCTTATATACCAGCGCTTACAATTTCACATCATACATAACCAAGAAAGATAAATCTATAAAATGGATCTACATTGGTAGGGTTAGCCTGCTGGCTTATAGGAAGCCTGACCACTAGCCAAGCTTCGAGAATCTGACCTAAATGTTTATCAGCATGTTTTCAGTGATCTTGCAAGAAACAATTTTTATCCATACCTTGATGTAACTCGTAGTAACTGCAGTACATTTTGTAATTCAAATTTTCAATTCAACTTAAAAAATGCAATATAACTTGCATAAATATTATGCTTCTTCCAACGATAACATTGGATGACCTTTCAACTGATGACTCCTCACTATCTGCTGGTTTTATCCATTCACTGAGGTATTATAAGCCGTCTCCATACATGTTTGTAAGACATCCAAAACATAAAAAACAAATCTTGTGTAATATGGACGAAAATACATTTGACAATGGTGTATAATTTTGAACAGAAATCAATTTCACAGAGTTGCAACACATGAGGCATGAAGACAAATCCGTGTCCATCAATATTGGAATTTTCAGGATTCGCAATACAATGATGTGTCAGCATTTGCTCAGGTAAGGCCAAAATACACAATGCATCATGGGAAAAGGTTCAAATCCAAAGCCTGTAATACAAATATTGCACAGGAGCATGTGGCACTGTTTATTTTTTCAATATAACTGTGTTACATACTGATGTACACTAAAACAACGACTTGCACTCCTGTCTAACGATCACCTAAAATCCTGCGTACTTTAATTATATCTCTTGCATGTAAATTCATTTGTGACGGGAAAGACGATGTCAACGCTGGAGGTCAAAAATGGACTGGCAAGAGCTGTCGCTGGCAATGCATCATGTTGTGAATCCTGACAATTGAAAGTTATAATTTGCTTCAAGGGTACAGGTTGCATGTTGGAATGTTCTGCCAATCTGCTTCAGATGACGAGCAGCTACAAATAATAGAATTCAAACAATAATATAATATGCAACAACAAACATATTTCTTATTCAGTAATCCCTGTAGATTGTGGTCGCTGTAAATTTTCTTCAGGTATTGTATAAAACTGAAAACCAATAAATTCACCTTGTCAAAAACTTTAGCAGTGAGGTAAAGTGTGCTGAGGCTTGGGGATCAACGTCTAGGTATTGTGCCCTATAAATCACTGCGCTTTTTTAACGTTCACAAAGGAGCAAATTTGGCATGGAATGATGAGAATAAAATGAATCATTGATATCTATGGAGAAGGAAATTGTAACAAATTGCAGTAAACATCATCTCAGATTACTTAATTGGGTTACAAGGATATGGTTTTGGTTACCAGCAGTAGGAGTAGCAGACATCAGCGCTCAAATCTCAGGGCTCAAAAAAGTTGCTCAATATTGCAACACAATCCTTGGCATAATATGTGTAATATTCAAACATGTTTTCTCTTCCAGAATTGACTCTGAAATGCTGAAAATATCACCTCTTGGTCACTGTCAATTTTCATAATGACAAGATGAATCTATAGATTTTTTTCTCAAAATGTTAGTAATAAATGTTAGTGTCCTTTAGTAGTACTGAACAATTTCCCTGTAACAGGGCAAACCGCTTTGTTCCTTGCACACTGTGTATGGGCGATGACGCCGTTGGGGTAGCGTACGAAGACTGGATCCGTGAACGGTCTATTGCACGCCTGACAAACCTTCTCTTCTGAGATGTAGATGGGGGATCGTTGCTCTGACATCACGACCACCTGATGAGGTAGAAAGGAAAGAACCATGTCATGATTTACATAATTGCATGTGACTGATTTAACACCACCATATGTCGTACCTTTTTGGTTTTAATTTGACTTGAAATCCACTACTACCTCTAGATTGGCTGTGCTCTAGTTTATTCTACTGAATAAATTCACATAACTCGTATTGACGAAACTACAAATCACCCTTTTAAAAATTATAATGGCTATAAAGGGTGATAACAGTAAATGGTTGTTTACTGTAATGGAAAGCCTTTTCTCTGCCATTTCATAGACACAGCAGACCTTTGGCTGATTTATGGGGGTGCGCTGAACCCCCTGGCTACGGGCCTGATGAATACTGTTAGAAGATACTACTTTTCCACTGAAAGACACTTACTTTGTTTTTGAGATTATCACCTCTAGATAGGCTGTGCTCTAGTTTAGACATCCGACTAGTGTGAATACTGTTGCGTACTGAGTTGGTTAGAAACTGTGAGAGTAGACCTACTGACCAGGTCTCGGGCAAAATCTGCATAACCTGCAAGAGAATCAATTCAATATTTTTGAAGGGCAAAATGAAAGTTGTGATCAAAATATTTGATGTTTAAAACAAATTTCAGAGAATACAATCTTGTTATTTTGCAAAGTGAGAGTTAAAAGTGACAGTTGTTTTAATTTGGTTAATAACTTTGCAGTCAGTTAGGCTAAATATGTCTGTCATTGTGAAAAATCAAATAATTTAGTTTGGACCTCAGAATATCCTCATTCATGAAGGGTGTATTCCAATGATTCCAAACAACTGATGCACAGTTATTGTATTAACCTCCATGTTCTTATCCATTCTCCTCAAACCCCAAAAAAGGGGACACAGGAGGTAAAGAATGTGAGTATTTATTTACCTTAAAGAGTCCTTAATTGTGTAAGCAGAGCTCACATCAATATCTTGATCAAAAATATAATTGGTATATAAAAATTGATGAATGTTATACTTGGTATATAATTAATACAACTTTCTACAAAAATGGATCCGAATGTTTTTATATTATTATTTGCCCCAAACAATCAAGCATAATGTATAATATACCTGATTGTAACCCTAACATATTTTTTGTCCAGATCCTAAATCAGGGATGTGAGAGGCCTCAGACAAAAACTAAACTAAAAAAGCTGAAAAATAGTGTAAAATCAGGGCAAAAACACCAAATGAAGAGCTCTGTTGCAAAAGCCCTTACATCCACCTCTGGCTGAAATTGAGTTATTGGCATGATATTATAGTGTGGGTAAAAATACACATTTTGGTGGTTGTTTGACCTTCGTACCACCTTCCCTTCCAGAGATATCGTACATTTCCTGTTTGGGTAATCTTGGGGAATTTCCGGAAATCTGAACTAAAATTGAATACAAAATAGTTTTGTTTTAATTTTTTAAATTAGTATTCTTGAATGTTCTTAAACTATTAAAACCAACAGGAACTGTTTTGGGGTCGTTATGTTTGAAAAAAAAAATCATTGTAATTAACAAAAGTTGTAGCTTTGGAAATGCTCAAAAATGGCATTTTGCCGAATTCATAATTAAAAAAGTAAATGAGATATTTCAATTTTTCTTTTTGATTTTGAAAGCATTAGTCAAGTTACATAAAGTAGTGCAAACAAATGGGCTCAAATTTGATTGCAAAGGTGGTTTCTAGAAAAGGGGTCAATTTAGTTTGTTACAAAAGCCCTTACATTCACAAAAGGCGCAATATAAAATAAATAATAAAATAAATAGGAAGGCTTGAAAATTGTACCAAACCTATTCTTTTAGTTTCTATTCATCAACACTTCATCCAAACCCAAATTGAATCAAATCGAACAAGTAATACTTACACAATTGAATACCTGAGTGGAAGAAGGGCCCAACTCCATCAAAACTGTTTTTGAGATATTAAGAAAAAACTTAATATTTGGAAAAGTTTTATAGACAGAATGTTTTCATCTTCAGGGGACCTTTAATACATGAACATACAGTACTACATACATTGAAATCATATATGATGTTTCCATGGCAGCGGTACAGGTGTTAATACAAGCTGGAGTTGGGCCCTTCTTCCACTAATATACTGCAAGTGCCAGTTCCGTAAGCAGATGTGTTATAAATAGCTATAGAAATGTGGAAATTATCCATAAATTGCTCAAGTAGAAGCAGGTAATATGTTAGAAAGAAAGTTTATTGTAGTGAAAAGCAGATTTCATGGATGAACAAAATTCCTCTTTTACCCAATATTTGTGGAAGAAGGGCCCAACTCCGTGGAGTTGGGTCTTTCTTCCATGAAAACCATGATTGAGTGTAAGTGGAAGACTATTTAGGAAATGGATTTTGGCTCATCTTTCACACACAAGGAAGAACAGTCTGCTGGCAATAAAATGATGGGTCTAACTCATTTTTGTAAAAAATTGGAGTTGGGCCCTTCTTCCACTCAGGTATTCAATTAAAAAAAGCTGTTTTTCTCAAAAAGTCAAAAGTGGATGAAAGCTGAACTCTCACACCCCTTAATTCTCAGCCTAACCTTCAACCTTTCCCTACATATACTAGGTGAGTGATAAAAATTCAAAAAAGATTTGTAGCATTGAAAAAATACCCATAATATCCACTGAATGGAACTTTTCATTTTTAAAGGTCACTCACAGGCAGTGAGTGGGCACAGTACTTAATTTCTCAATTAGTAATAAAAGATGAATAGCACCCTCTATTGGCCACAACTGAAAGTTGCAAACTTTCATGCTAGTGAGGGTTAAATGGTGGCACTATCCAAAACATAAGATCAAGTCATTTCTTAATTCTTATCAGAAAGGTGTGCTTTTTAAAATGTATGCAACACAATTCAATTTGCTTCAAAATTACTGTATAAAATTTCATATGGAAAAACTAGGGATCATAACAAGCACATATGAAAATCAAAGCTTGTCAGTCAGTGACTTACTAAATCAATCAATCATACAAAAATAATGCATGCAAATCGGCTGCCACAACGCATTGACATCATGTAATTACCAAGGGTAAAATACTAGAGTGCTTTTCATTACACCTGTCGCAACAAGTAAAAAACATGTTTGGTATACAGGTGTACAAATTCAATCAATCAATCAATCAATCAATCAACCAATCAACCAAACTTACCCTTGCTGAGTCAAAGTCTGCATCTTCACTGTTGAGCAAATCCATGGCAGGCTTAACCAAGGAATCTTTCTTCCTGTAAACAAGCAAAAAACAAATTAAAATAATTATTTGATGAGGTAGTTTAAAAATTATGCAGTACACAAGTTCCCATTGAAAAATAATGTTGATTAAGTAACCAATACAGACCTACTATACCATTTTTCGCCCTGATGTGGCAGTGACGTCAGTGCACATTTCATTAGGTGCAGCTTTAAATCACCAGCGTTCCCTCAAAGTGCTGCCATATACACTTATGCGCTTAAAGATGCGCACACACAAAACAGTTGCCTAAACACACTGATGTTACTCCTACATCATGGCGAAAAATGGTATTAATTGTGGTTCATATCCTAGTCAGTTTCCAAGATTTTTGAGCTTTTTATTTCCATCAGACATATCAGTATAACATCTTAGGAAGGATGAGCGACATTGTTTTGCCTTGCATGTTCTCAGCAAAATTGCACTGAAAACATACATGCAGATTAGTACACAAACCAGATTAATTGTGTCCCTCTATCCCATCAATTCTAAACTACCGTATTTCGTCGAATAAACGCCCCCGGGGGCGTAACATTTTCCCAAGGGGGGGCGTTTATTAGAGGTCATTTTTAGCACGAAAATTCCCGTTAAAATCATTAGGTAAGCTTAAAAGTCACGCTAAAATGACGAACTATGACCTTTTGACACTGACTTTTGGTTCACTTCCGGGTTCGGATGCCTGATTTTCGCCATTTATTAAGTAACAAGCTCACATTTTGTTGGGCAAACACTTGTTGCCTGGTCCTTGAGAAAGGTCAACATTTACAAGGAAGTTTCTATTTCCATCCAGAATTGGAAAAATATTTTGGTTGATTTTAGTAATTATTTTTTTCCATAAAGTACCCAAGAACAAAGCATCTTATTATCTTTTTGCATGCACCAAATACACCAAATTCAAGTAAAATATTTGAGGGTAATTATCTAATCAATTTGGTCATCTACATGTATCTGTATTTCTTTTACAAACTTTTCTGTTTTTCTCTGCTTGGTTGTTCTTCTGGAACACATTCCACCCATGCACTGGGCTATTCTGATTGAAATCCTCCCATAGAAGATTTCACTGAAATTTCAATTCTACCTGCACCTTAAAGCCATAATGTACGTCTTGTACGATCTTATAATATGAAATTGATTAATATTTTTCAAACCTGATTTTTTTGCATATTTGTAATATTTACACATGTTCCAACTTGCACCTAAATGGAATCGGCCAAATTTGTTGTCTTTTTAGGTCAACAGAGCAAAGTTCAAAATATTATCATTAGTTAAAAATTATGATAATATGTCCTCCCATAGAACCAGTGGGGTTTCTTTCACTTTACCTTTTTATTTCAACCTAAAATGGACAGCAACTTCCCGTCAGTTATTACTAAATATTATTTCAACATTTTGAATAAAGAATAACAAAATCAAAATTTGATGGAAATCGTACATTAAGGCTTTAAGTTCAATCCAACTAAAAATAATTTGGCTTAAAATTATACTTTATTTGGTACAATTGTACACTTTGTGTGAGTTTCCATACATGAAGAACATGCATTATGGTCCAAAGTTTATTTTAAGATGTGGAGACATTTTGGAATTGACCTCTAGTGACCATTAGTGGTCTCGAAAGGTCACACAGGGGTAAAATTTTTAAAATGCGCCAATCTTGTTGACATATATATCAAATTATTTGTCTGGTGTATCCCGGGTTCAATTCCCAGTGGGTCACTTGTTGGGTATTAACTTTGTAAACAAGTTTGCAATTAATTGGCAACATCCAGGCCTATATTTTAAAGGCGAGTAGATAATCACTCGCTAGCATGATGCTAGGCGAGTGGTCAAATTTTTAACACTTAGTTGGGTATACTAGTAATCAAGTAGAGCTTCAGTCTTAAAACAACGATGTATTGATGTGGAAATGCGCTCAAAGCCGTGCTAAAATTTGTGACTTTCTCCACTTGGAGGAGCACAGAATCGATTAAATTCTGAAGTGAGTGATTTTGCAGCGAGTGATATTTAGTGTCTATGGCGAGTGGAAAAAACGCTCACTAGAAATCGAGTTTGGGTGAGCGTTGGCGAGCGAGAGCGCTCGCTCGCCTCAAACGGCAAGGCCTGAACACCTGTAGATTAAATTCAGACTTCTGCATTCAGAATAGAGTAAATGAACCATGAGAGTGCTCCTTCCCTCAGAAGGATGTTAAGCAGTCGGTCCTGTGTACAAAGAGTCAACCCGGTACATGTGGTTGAATCTTAACCCTAACACCCAAACATCTTACAAAATCTTACGATGAAAAATTCTGCGCATGCATGAATCCCAGGGTCTGCGATGACGCAATCAGCCTAAGTGTTATATGCTCACGGACTTGCAGGCCGGGTAGCAATAACCAGTGTAGCTACCGGTCCGTGATCGTGTGGTTGGCATGCGAGGGGTCAAAGGTTTGAATCCCGGGGGTGCCAAGTCAAAAATTCTTCTTCTCCTTGACTTTTCGGATCTTCTTTGACTTCCGATCCCAAAAAGCAGGGTCCAGTGTTAGGGTTAACTAAGATGTATTTTTCCAGATTAGAGCCTATGTTAACCCTAACACCCAAAAATCTTACAAAATTTTACGATGAAAAATTCTGCGCATGCATGAATCCCAGGGTCTGCGATGACGCAATCAGCCTAAGTGTTATATGCGCACGGAATTGCTGGCCGGGAAGCAATAACCCGTGTAGCTACCGGTCCGTGATCGTGTGGTTGGCATGCGAGGGGTCAAAGGTTCGAATCCCGGGGGTGCCAAGTCAAAAATTCTTCTTCTCCTTGACTTTTTCGGATCTTCTTTGACTTCCGATCCCAAAAAGCAGGGTCCAGTGTTAGGGTTAAAGGTTTATAATTCGGCTGGCAGTGCCCATGGGGCTATAATTGACTTTAGCAACAACTCATCTGGCTTGTTTGCATCATAAATTGTTCTTTAATAAAAAAACTTTTTGTTGCAGAAAACCAAAAATAAATAGCATGGTTGCCTCATAAATTGTTCTTTAATAAAAAAACTTTTTGTTCTAGAAAACCAAAAATACTGGAATATAAATAGCATGATTGTATCATAAATTGTTCTACAATAAAAAACCTTTTTGTTGTAGAAAAGCAAAAATATTGGAATATAAATAGCATAATTTAATTGTTTACCTAATATGGGGTATACCTTTCCCAAGGTTGTGGTTATACACCACGGTTTCTACCCACGTAACCTAACAAAACATATGTACAAAGTTGTATGCTTTATTGGGCTTTCCAAATCTCTCAAACATCCCAGGGGAGTTGATGAAAGTGTAATTGGTTGGAAACATGACAAAACATTTCAACATGGGCAGTCATAAGATAAACAACAACTGTATATATTGTTTGCTTTTTCGCATCGTGACTTTGGAGCATCGGGCTAAGTATTTACTTCAGAAGTTCTCATACACTAAACAATTGCAACAAACTAACTTTGTTTGCTTTTCGTGATTGAGACTTGGATACATTTTTTTTACCTACCGAAAACACTGTAAAACGCAATCTGCGTAACTGTCTGTGTACTTTTCATTAAGAATACTTTTGTGCACTTTCTTACCTACCACAACACACATTTGGAATAAGTCCAGAGAAAGTACTAGAGCAATCCCAAACAGTTGCCTTCTAGTTTTTCTAAATGCAGGGCTTCAAGCCAGCAATTGCAAAAATAGGAATAATATGTGACACGATCTGGTCCATGGGGGCCAAAGGCGGCAAAGTTGAAACTGAGATAAAGTTAAAGATATGTAGTAAAAAACAACAAAATACATAAGAAAATAGACATCAAAAAACGTCATAACTTTAGAACCAAGTATGCTAGACCTTTGGCGTTTTCAGTAAATGATAGCCTATTATATGCGTAATGTTATAATTACAGTAACTCAATTTTCAAAAATGCCTCCTTTTTTTGGCCCCCATGGACCAGATCGTGTCACATATAGGAAAATTTTCGAATTAACATAATAAAAGACAAATATAGGACAGACAACGTCAAATACAGTGGGTATCAGAGACTGGTAACTAATAAAGGTACTTTAATTTCTTCACATTATGTGTGCATCATTTTGGACTGGTATGTCTATAAATAATATACTGTGCAAAAACTAATGGAAACTTCATGCGGGCACTTGGAAATGTTAAATTTGACATTCACTAGTGCAAGTGAAAAAAAATTTTAATTTACTATTGTTGATTAGCTTGTTTTTTCGTTTTTGAATGGGATTCAATCATGTTTCACCGTTATTCATCACCGATTAACAACTCCTGCGTGTCTGCTTGGTTTACTTTGCTTGGACAGCTAAAGCTGCCCTCGCGAAGTAAACCACGCAGACAACACCAATGCATTGTTGTTAAGCGTTGCACCAGCGGCAGCGCCCAGAAGTGGATTGTATACTTGACTACAGTAATGGGCCCCATCGTCACTCTGAAGGTGGCCATCGCCCAAAATGGTCGAAACTGTCAGGTTAGTAAAACTTAATTGGTTTTCACAAGATGAAATTTCTTGAAAAAATCTAATGGAAACAATGCTTTATCAACAAGATGACACTCACCCTTCCATGGGGTCTAAGTAGACACCCAGGAGGATCTGAAATAACCTCCTCCTGTAGCCTCTGTCTCTTCCCTTTGAGTTGATGATACAGTAATTAAGTCAAAACATTACCAAATTTGAAACTCACCCTTCCATGGGGTCTAAATAGACACCCAGGAGGATCTGGAATAACCTCCTCCTGTAGCCTCTGTCTCTTCCCTTTGAGTTGATGATACAGTAATTAAGTCAAAACATTACCAAATTTGAAACTCACCCTTCCATGGGGTCTAAGTAGACACCCAGGAGGATCTGAAATAACCTCCTCCTGTAGCCTCTGTCTCTTCCCTTTGAGTTGATGATACAGTAATTCTCAGCTGCTCCGTAGTCCTGTAGTTTGTGTACCAGGATTCTTAGAGCTTTGTCGTGTTCTTCAAGCTTGAAAGTAACAGAATTAAAATATTAACTTGTAAAATTTTTGTCTACAGTGTAGGCATATATAAATCATTGTTGTATTGACATATAACAAGCCAATCAAAAATAGGGCGGGTATGTATAGGTTTTTTAAAAGCTATGTCAAAACATGGTACTTGGTCAAAACATTTTTTTTTAAAGTAGGACTAATTTTTAGGGTTGATTGAGTTTTGCCAATACAATGGTATTGTTAGGCCTAACTTCTTATTCCAGCAAAATATAAATAAAAATCTATGTGTAAGTTGCAATTTCAAACATGATCACATAGTGGCGTATCTCAATGATCACATGATCATGATACACCACTGTGTGATATACTTCTTTTGTAAAAAGTGTATCACAAAGTGGCATTTTGTATAGTGATGACGATACGCCACTATGTGAAATCGCCACTATGTACTGCCCCTTTTTGTCTGCGGCATTTTTCTGATTCACATACTGACGTATAACTTTAAAATTATTTTTTACACATTTAAAAGCTAAAATGTGAAGTAAATATATAAGAAGGTGCACTTGGGAACAGTTTAATACAGTGAATTTGAAATTAGTGCGACAACACAAGCTTGTTAAAAATCAGCATTTTTTCAAACTTATTTTTCTCCGAAATGCACTTTACAGTTTTCCTTACGATACACCACTAATGGACCCAACCAATTGCCATGTTTGGACCAGATCACACCACGTGCAAATATTACATTCAACATTAGCCCAAGTTTGAACTCCAGTAATGTCTACACATTTCTATTGCATGCAACCCACATGATTTATGACATTTTCTCTTTTCAGAAGACAAAGGCTATTCTTTTAGCATGATAAATGATGTATTATTCAGTAAATTTGACATTCTGGAATGATTTTTATATTTTTTTTTTATACGTATCTCATTCTAATCAAATTTGTTAGGCCTTTTATGATTGTGGTTTTCTACAGCATTAATTAGTTTATTTTCATCTACACAAATGGTGTACACCATGAATAACCTTAAAATTAGCATTGTCAAATGAAGAAATAGATCAAATTCTTCAGGCTAAAAAAAGTTTGTTTCCTGCAGTTAGGCCACTCATATTTCATTTTGGTTGAGCCATTTTACCGCATTTCATTCTTTTCTTTGCGAAATCCACAAAAAATGACATTTTCCAACAAGAAAAATGAATGGAAACTATTTTGAAACAGGCTTTTTCTCACACATTTTTTTACAAGCAATATGAAATTAATAAATCCTATGAAAATAATTTTCTTATTCTTTTCTGTCTTACACTCAGCATGGATCGAGTCTCCCATTAACCTGGTAAAACTAAGTGAATGAGTGATACCCCCGATCTTTACCTATCCACACTCAGCATGCATGTATCTGCCTTTGACATAGTGAAACAAAGTGGAGGCGTGACACCCCCTGATCAGGCTCAGAAATCTGACATGAATTGATTCCCGCAAAGATTCTCATAAAAACATCATCCGGCCGAATCCATATCGCGTAATACATTGACAGTTTACAAAAAGACAAAAATACTGCTAAGTTTGACTCCAGGTTTATTTATACTTCATTTTTTAAGCAACTGAACCCCCAAAATGGCGATATTGTGGAATAATTTACTTAAAAAAGGAATAATTTGTACAATAATACTGATTTGAGAGGGCATTTTAACAGCAAAAACAGCCATCGGCTGTGTGTCGACCTTTCGCTCGCCAAAGCCGCCATCTTGGACCTTCGTTCGCCAAAGCCGCCATCTTGGATGACTAAATCAGACTGTATGAGGGCAGTATTTTTTTCAATCATTGTGCAGTGGGAGCCGGAGGTCGATTTGTGTGATTCAAGGATTCTCGTATAATTCTCTTGCGAGAACCCAAATGGATTCACCCACACTGCCACATATTTCTAGGCCTGCTATAATCTTTACCTTTCTATAAAATACTGCACACTCAGCAATCAGCATGTATGAGTCTTCCTTTGATATAATAAAACAAAGTGGAGGAGTGACACCCCCTGATCTTTACCTTTCCATAAAGTATTGCACATTCAGCATGCATATCCGTCTCCTTCACTTTGCTTAAGATTAAAGGCACTCTGTACACTGACGACTCTTGCAGCATGTGACGTAGTGTAGATCGCGCCAAGTCCACCTCACTCTTGGGGGCGCTCACATCCTTCACTATCTGTAGCACTGTGTCTAGGTACAAAACGGCCAGATGTGTGTGATATTTCTCTTTCTGTAAAAGTAAATACACAAAAAAGCAATCAGATGAATTAATGTAAAATAGAATGAAAAGGTTTCCATTAGTTGCTTTGTAAAATTGATCAACAATAAGTCAAGCCTTGTCTTTTGAGGAGTGCGAGTGCGATCGCACCTCTCCACACTCCTTCAATGACCCCAAGGAGTGTGATTGATCACACTCTAAAATTGTGTCAATGTGTTGAGGACTGTGATTTTTAGCACTCCTAAATGTCTTGAGGAGTGCGATTTGTAGCACTCCTCGATATTTTAAAAGACGAGGCCTGATTAAGTATGTGTGAAATTGAGAAAGTTGGCAAGCAATATGAGGCAACAAATTATACATCAGTTGTATGGGCATAGGGTCTGTTCAGTGGCATAGCATCATAGAGGCACTAAGGTGTCACAGCCCTCGAAAAATCCCATTGAAAATTGCAAAAAAGACATTCATGAGAGGATCAAAAATGACACCAAGGTATTTTATTCTTCGACACGCTCGATTATATCATTAATATAAAATATATGAAAATTTTTCAATCTTTCTTTTTTTTATAATTCAAAGTAAGATTGTTATCATAAAACCATTCAGCCAATCAACCATCCATCCACACACATGTATACACATCCAACCGTATCATATAACAAAAAACCTATACAACATGTTGTTTCAGGTGATCAAAGGAACATGCTGACCAATTAAACTCAATAAGAATTCTATATAAAATATATAATAATGTGCGGAAATGTTGGGACACAATGCATCTATATCGATTATCATGCATCCCTGCTCCCCCTTTATTCAATGGGGATGCCAAAAGTAGGGTAGACAATGATTGCACTTTATGTCTCCCCCAACAACGGAGCTAGAAGATCAGAAAGGAAGCAGGCACTTTTACCTAAATATGCGATTCATGCATGTGCAATGGGCCGCAATATATTTAACATTCTAATTTTGCATCAACATGCAGGTCAAGCATTAGCGCCAATTATCCGGCTTCAAATGTGGGGGACAATCGGCCTGAATTGTCAAAGTATCTGAAAAGAACAAAAAATGTGCCATTTTGCCAAAAATACATCCCTTCCCCCCCTCCACCGGAACGACGCTCATGAAATCAAGTGCTTAGTTTCTTGATATCTATTTCATAGTGGAAGATAAGACTGAAATTTTAAGGGCAATATTAAGTTTTAAAATGGCACTTTCTTTTTCGCATTTTTACTTGTTTTTATTCCCAGGCTTTTTATATTCCCCATTTTTAGTAAATGTTTCTTTCTATTTCAGTTTGAACTTTTTATTTTATTAATCTCTTTTTTCCCTTTTCATTCCCTGTATTTTAGTTCTTACTTTATTAATTTTGTTCAATTCTTTAAAAATGTAACTTATGGCAATTCTAGCTACTTGTTTAATTTATATTCTGTGTTTACATTTCAAGTTAAGATTTCATATACATCTTCTCTAAACATAACATTTATGTCCAAGTCCATGTTTCTACTCACTTTTATTTCAATATTTTCAAATAAGGCGATGCATAAATAATGATGCCATTACCACTACCATCACATTCAAGTCAAAACTTTTCCCACGCTACAGGTTTTACACAAACAAGTCTAAAATCAGTCAAGCTAATTGTCAAAATCAGACATTAAGTTAATTTCCTCCCAACAATACAGGTAAGAAGATATCTAACACTTCCCACAATGCATTTTTCCATTCTAATTTTCTGTACTTATTTGCTATCTAGTGCAACATAAGTCGATAGTGACAACAAGTACCTCAATGAACAGAGCACATCCAGATCTTGCAAAATATGTTTATTTCTTGACTATCTACTTCGAGGGGGTACTCACATGAAAATGTGGTATGGGTATGTGCGGCGATCAAGGGTCCCTTTTTGAGGCTCTCCAGCAGTTCTTTAAGACCCACATTTGGATCATGTTCCAGTTCTTTGAGCCTCAAACTCTAACAATTGTAGCTCTTTGGTCGAAATTTGGACAATTTTGGAATTTTTTAGCTCCAAAGCCTATAATTTGGCCCGATTTTAGTTCACAAGAACCATCAAAAATCTTGAAATTTAAGTTCATCAAGCCCCTATTTTGCACCAAATCAGTGGAATCAGGGAATCCGTACAAAGTAATAAAAGTGTCATTTGATGTAATGATGTGATGCATCATGTTGCAAAGGATTCTGGGAAGGGTCAGATATCTTCTCTGGGTAGAGTCAGCTAATGCACGCTGTGATATGGTTGATCGGTGGAGCAGCGCATCGCTGTCCAAATCCAAACGACAAAACACCTCCACACACAAAATGACAGCGGAACTTTTAAAATTTTGGTTTCTTTTTTTTTCCTGGAGGCGATCGTTGACATTTGCAAATACCGTAACCACCCGGGTATAAGCCCACCTTCAGGTATAAGCCCACCCCCTATTTTTCAAGACATTATGGGAACATGGGTGCACTCGGCTATAAGCCCAGTACTAAATTTTGGCCAAGTTCTTAAATCAAATCAAATCAATGCTTTTCTCTCACATAAAAAAAAATCAGTTGATAATCAACATTCCACACTTAGAATTTAAAGAAATTGACATAGATGATAGAAATTACTGGTACATTGGGCATTATACAAATGGGGATGATTTTTTCTTATTTCTAAATTCATGTACTAGCCCCTCCTCGGTTATAAGCCCACCCCCATTTTTGAAGTAAAATCTGCCATCTAGGGGAGTGGGCTTATACCCGAGTGGTTACGGTAATGTGACATGATCCAATCCAAGTCATGAAATTGAGATATAGGCAATCAGTAAGGAGTAAGGAGCAAAACTACAATACAATTTTACAAAACTGATCATGTATATAACTTTGTAAGCAAAAAAGGATTTCAGCATCAGTAAGCGTAAGTACTGAGCAAGTTTCGATGGTAACAGCTGATTTTTTGGTTTGAGTGGACTGATCATGTTCAGGTGTGTATGCAGGATTTGTTTTTGACTTGGGGCTAATATCAGGGGGTATCTGGTCTAACAATATCTAAGAAAAAATTGCCGCAAGGCGGTCATCGCATCACGCTTGTGCAGCGCAGGGGTGTCTGAGAAGTGAGAAACTTTTGCAAAATGAAGACCTAATTGAAGCCATTTGGTTGACCATTTTGGCACTATTATTGTGTGAAATTTGAAAAAGCCGAAAATGTGTGAAATGACAGCCCATGAAACGTTTCGTGCATGGACATGGATGGACCCTATTATTGTAGGCCGCTAAATTGTGACCCACAATCCAATTCATCAACAACCATGTTTCTACTGATGCTTAAAATAAGGGTTGTGGTATATACTGGAAGTATTGAACATAAAATGTACATAAATAAAGTACAACACCCAGCAACCGTTGACCACTGTGTTTGACAGTGTTTCTACTGCCAAAAATAGGCCTACCGGGTGTCACACCACATGGTCTACCTCATGAGGTGAATCCCGGTTGCTGGGTGTCCGCACTGCACCACTCTGAACTGATCTGTTTCCACTGAGCACATTAACCAGTAACACTCTTCTAAACTAAACCGCATCACCCGCCAACCTTTCCCCTGTAGAAACATTCATTCACTTATCAACTCGATCTTCCTCAAATATGTGCAAACAAATATAGATCATAAAGATGATTGGAATTATCTACCAGAACTTAATAAGCCATAGATCAACTCAATAACAACAAACTCCTACACCATTTTGAAAATATATTGAAAATAAATTCAAAGACCTTTTTGTCAAAATAACACAACTCCACCCACACCCCCGTTGTTGGCTGTCATACAAGGAATTACTTGACTTCAATTTACAAAACAAACAGCATATAGTTCCACACTATCAACCAAGCTGTAAGGTGGAGTAAAAAAACAGGAGAAAATAAATTAAAAATTGTCATAAAGTACATGCAAGGTGAAACAATTTTCATGGTTTATAAGCGAAAAGTTGCCTGCAATGTTAGTAATGCCACGTGGCAGTTTGGTTAATGTGGTATTCGTGTGGGCTTATAAATGTTTTGTTTTATTTGACAAAAAGAATTGATTTTGGATGTGATAATGCTAATTTTGTTGGGTTCATACAACCTTAGATCACTTTTTCTGGGTCATGGGCTACCCACACGCTGAGTTGAAAAACTTCACCTAGATTACAGCAACATAGAGCTGCGTACAAATGCATGCCGATATGCCCATCACCAGCATTTCATTTATCGCCAGCAAATAAGATCAATATAAACAATAATGGTGATAAAACCGGTAATCTCAAAAACATTTATTTTAAAATTTTCCCCCTTGAAAAACCGTACATTTGCAAACGTGGCATTTATCATTTTTCTAGCCGGAGGGTAGAAAACACATCCTTTCAAATCCTAGCACTAAAGATGACCTCAGCAACACTGGATTAAGTGGATTTAGATATTTTTGCAATATTTTGTGAAATATTGTTCTGCATATTGATTGTTTCCACAATTTCATCTTAGCCTTCCGTTCATCTAAGGGAACAGAAACCCTCCCTGCCAGAAACGTAATAATGAATTTAAAAAATTTTGACATAATAATAGTAATGATACATTCTTCAGACCAATGTTTTTGTACAAAAACGTAATCGAGCCTTTTTACCCCCTCCCCTTAAACAACGTTTATAGGACATCATCGATCTTTTGGTTTGTTCCCTAAGCCTCCCATCAAATTTGGTAATAACATTACACCAATTAGTTTCAAGTTAATATCTGAAACCTTTCTGCCACAAAAAGTCAGAATTAATGGTCCCGAAAAAAAAACAGACAATCAAGTCAACAAATACATGTATCATTTTAATATGCCTGACAGATATACAAGGATGAAAACAAGCACTGATATAATTTCCTGAAACTGCTCTAACATTTCCTGAAAGTGTGTATTTCCCTATACTTTGGCACAGGGAAAATCCAAGCAAAATTTCCTGAAAAAGTCAGGAAATTTCCTGAAGATTTACATCCCTGGTTATACCTGAGCCTAGTCACCTGGAGTGGGCTATTCCAGTTAAAATCCACACACCCCCTATGGAAGACATGACCTTAATATCCAACACAGTGGGTGTCACCCATTCAGGTAACCACATTTGAAATTCACACTCCCTGTGTGGAAGACTAAGGTGATGTCTTCCATAGGGAGTGTACCACAGACTTCAAATAGAATAGCGCAATGGTAGTTTTGGAAGTTCAAACATCGTCCAAACCTTTGCCAAAATAGTTTTTAATTTTGCAAGAAACTGGGTACATACCATCGGGCCTGCATATATCATAATATCTAAGGTTTTTGCTGCCTTTCCACAACAACAGCGAAGGCCTCATATCCATTTTTTAGAAAAAATTTAGATTTGGAACAAAAATTCTGAAAACTTATCTTGATAAACATGCCATTTTAATCAAGATATACACACAGGAGGAGCATCACAGTACACACAGAGATTGCATGGAGGATGGTATTTCACTTTCTACAGTCCTAAAAACCCTCCTGGTCAATGGGCCCACTTATTATACTCCCTCTGCTCCTTGGGTTACGTCTGTGCATGGATCAATAATGTTCAAAGTGACTGATCTGAAATCAACATGAAATTTTTATACTCTATTTTTTTAACTTTTTAAGTTCCCAAAACTTTGTTCTGATCACGCATCCCCTCGACCACAAAATGAACTCTTCCAGGTCACTGTTCAAATCTATACAACTCTGGTCACGCACCATTGCCTCACATGGGCCTTCATTCTCTCTGAAAGGATGTTCTCTGGACTGGAACAAACTGAATTGGATAAACAAAGTATAAAGCATGCATCAGGTGCACCAGACTCCCAGTGTGAATTTTGATTTGTCACGGAACAGGTTGATTTCTTTACAGGTGTGTGTGTTTTACCAGAAACTTTCAAAAAACGTTTGCAACGAATTTGTGTTTAAAACATACATACAAATTCTATTTATCATGATAGTGATTGTTCGTTATTTGGCCATCGGCAACTGCCTATATGATCATTAGTTTTCTATGCATAATATGCAACAAATTTGTCCACCAAGGTCGACAAATTTGTCCCATTCTGTTGAGCTGATAGCATCTGATAGATATCGATAGATTACAGAGCGGTTGATCCGATTACATCACTGGACCGTTTGTGATGTGTTTATTTTCTACACCATCTTTTCAAGCAGATGTCTTGGTACCGGGTAAGTGTTTTATTCAGGTAAGGTTAGGACTACCAATAAAAGTTCAAACATTTAAATGTTAAAACAATTTTTTTTAAATGCCTGTAACAATTTTTATGTAAAAACAAGATATCTAATCTTCAGTTATGTCAATCTTTATCTATTTTTAATACTTCTCACAAGCAACTCTGCAGTTACGTACATGTTGCTCCCATTTTGCCTGCTAATTAAAAAAAAATCCCTTTTCTGTTTAAAGTTTAATTGAACTGGTTTGTGCATGCCTATCCCACAATTTGGGTTATGATTCTCTAAGTTTAAAAAAAACTTTGATAATGAAAATACATTATATCTACCACTAGATGGATGTAAGTTTTTTTTTAAAATTTTTAGTTATAAAGTTTACATTTTAATGTAGCCTAGGAATAGATGTAGTGAAAGTTTTACTGTTAAGATCATTGTAAAGCGCTTTGTTCATACTTCATGCTAAGGCGCTATATAAATTCCATTTATCGCTTACGTAAAACTTTCTGCAAATCCTGTCTTTCCTTTTTAATCACTTGAAATCATTAATATTACCACAAAATACAATAAAACATAAATTTTACCTGGCCAAATTCCTGGGGCCAAATTTAAATGGTTACAAAATTAATCTGTGGTTTTCCAATTTGTATTTTATCAATATCATAATCTCCATGACCTGAACACACCCAGAGGTAGTAATGGATGGCATATAAACTACGCATGTGATTATGACTGTCATGAATTGACTCCCTCCCGGAAATAAATTGCACTCTATTATGAGGTGGTGTAATTTACACGTGTAATTGTGGCAAATCGCAGTGTTAGGAGTTTCTATTCGCCAAACAAGCATTTGAACTGAAATAACACAAACTTGCTACAAGTACTTGTTTAGTGTGGTGATGAGCAGACTTTCTGGTATTTTAGAATTCTGTTCATTTGAACTGAAAATGAACGACCTTATTTTTTTGCATTGATGATGTTTAATGAGGCAAAGGCATATCGCATGCTAATGTGGTAAGAGTTACACCTCTGTTCTATTCTATAACTAGTGTTTTGAATTGAAATGAACTTGCTAATTTTAGTATCAGTGTCTGGTGTGGTGCACTTTAGCTAAATGGCTTACATATCTTTGCTTAGGACGCTCTTCAAAACTGATTTGACTCAAACATGAATACATTGTGAACTGTTTTTATCTGACATTACTAAAAAAAAATGTTTGATTGTTCGATTGTTCGATTTGACTGAGAAAATTAATTTCAAAGCAAAAAGGTGCATCTCAGAAATGTATGGATTGACTTTTTGCGTTCTATTCATAACAATAGAGGATGGTCAGTAGTGTTCTGAGTGTTTAGTACTTTTACAAAACCAACACATCATAGTGCACTGGTCATACAATCTAGGACAGTACAAATCTGGTACAAATTTGATCACAAATTATACATTATACTTTAAAAAGTGATGATCATTTAAATTCTTTTGACAGCTATTATAACAGAAGAAATTGATATAGACATAGATTATTGATTACCATGATAAAATAGAATACGCAGCAATTGAATTGAATTGATTGATACACACAGATGAAGTGGTATGTCCTATTCTTTATAAGAATGATTTCCATGGTCTGGTTAACATTTGATTTATAATATAGGATTTTCTGACAGGAAGGACAGATCATTTCAGAAGCCTACTTACAAATCTTGACCTCATTCTGCTGACCATGAAAAGTTCAAATGAGATACATCAAAAGTCCTATTAAAAATGATCTTACTAATAATTCCATAATAGAACTAGTTCTAGTTCCTCAAGGGGGGTGTGCACGCAAAGCGCGCATGGCCGCCAACGAGGCCCTTTTTTTTTATAGGACTGGTGGATTTTGTAATGTCAGAGAGGGGTTGTCATGGTCCCATACAGGCACTGAACAAGTGCTATTCCATAGTTGAGGTGTACTCTTTCTAGTTATGATGTTGAATATGAAAGATAACTGGTTAAAATTGTCTATTTTTAATCACTTGATACTTCTATCTCATGTGCATGTAGCAGTGAGATCAAAACCAAGCAGTGACATACGGGAAAGATTACTTACCCTTAACTAAGTACTGTCTGATTACCATACACACACATCCTACACCTCCCCTATTCTCCCCCACATACACAGTGGCAGCACCAAGGGGAAGGGGGGATTTTTACCTTTGCCCCCCCCTGCAGTCAGGACACAAAAAAATCACCAGAAACCCACTATTTTGGGCTATATTCCCCCATTTTAGGAAAATGTTCTGCTCTTATAATATCACAATCACAACTTGCATTCCCTAGGCTTGTATTTAATTTATTGTTGGGATAAGTTTTCATGCATGCTACATTAAATATTTTGAACATAATGATGAATTAAATTTAGTCCAGGATATACTTTTGGTATCCAATCCAACATGGATCCAAATTGTGCTGACATCATGGTGTAGTCATGCATGCAGGATTTAAAGATGGGCTGGTGCCAAAAATAATTAACACTGAAAATGTTACAGCAAACTTGCTTTACTGCCTGCATCAAATTTAATCATTTGTAATCACAAGAATCTTTGGAAAAAAACGTAGAAGAATGTTTCATTTGATGATACAAACATCAACATTTTACTCAAAATATGTAAAAAATTATTAAAGCTAGAACAATTTGCCAAATAACAGAAATGGATGACAGGCATCAACGTATACCACAGAAATAATTATTATATTTTCCGATGTGTATAATTTTATACACAAGTTGGAGTGCATATACATGCAGCTCTGCCTTATTTCTACATCATACCTGCAGAGATACGTTGCTTACTTTTCTATTTCAGTTGAAAACTATCTATGGTCATCATGTCTTTCATAGGAGTATATGGATTTCAACTGGAATAGCCCATTGATAAGGGTGCCACGTCCAAAAATGCAAAAATTTCAAATTCAGAAAACAATTTTTTATGGACCATGTTCCGGGTTTTGTAGAAAAAGGTCACCTATTTTGCAATAACACATCAATTACATTGACATCTAAGCTGAGTAGTAGAAGGAAGTTCACCTGACTATTGCAAACAAGTCATAACCAGTAGCAAACAATAGACTCACCCAACCTGAAAGCCTTGCAAACCAGGCAATATCATTTACACTATGGAAAAATAAGTTTTTGATGAATAGAATCACCAGCGAACCAAACCCCCTTGCTATGCCCATTAAAATGTTAGCCAATGTATTAAGCTTCTCTATGCTGATCATTTGCTGAAAATAATGATTTAGCCACTGTTTTCCTTGACTTTTTTTTAAGAGGTTGAAATTTCAATATACATTTGTACAACTGGAAATTGCCTATCTGAGGAAGGGGTTCATTTTCTGCGGGTGGGGTGTGTTAGGGGTGGGGAGTGATGGGTTTTCAAGTTGTTGAGACATGTCTGTCTTCCAAAAAATGTTAAATACAAGAGTCTTGCGTCACCTTATTTTAGCAGTTATACAACAATCTTTTGATTGATTTACCAAAATATTTGTACAAATATAAACAAATAACATTAACAGTACCGTATAGGCCTATAACAAACAGTATCAAAAAAGTTGCATCAGGAGTTGTGAATGACACCACAATTATTTGTTTACTACAATCAAAACTACAGCTAGTAATGTACGTATCCATCCCACGTCATATATGTTCCCAACCTTTTCATTTGCTAGTAGTTACAACCCAGAAATATGTTTTTCCAACAAGATATCAAAACACTCTATATTTAACCTAGGTAGTGAGAAACCACAGAAACTGAATCACTCAGCTTCACTGCAACAAGCGCATTAATAACGCCAAATTACACCCATTTTGGATGGGTTTTGTGAACTTGTCGGAAGGTTGATATGGTTGATTACGTGTCTGATATGGGGTGTCTTGCTACTGGCAGTTAGGAACATGCATTATACACACAAAGCTATCATGCTATGGGAGCTCCAAAATGTCTGGCGGTGTCTGCTAGACACAAAATGCAATATAGGTTCCTGAACAGGGGCATTCAAAGGTTCACATAGACTTTGATTTGGGTAAAAATACAAGGCACAACTTAATTGGGTGTTGGATATGGACTTTCACAGCTGAACCTCAATCATGTTACCAGGTATTTTGTAAGTTGGCAAATTAAAAAAACCCGCATAGATGTGCACGCCAAACAGCTGCCTCAACCTGTATGGAAAACAGGCAATAATAATTAAATATAAGGATTGGAGAAGCATACTTGTCATATTTCTACAAATCTCTTGCTAGAATTTAAAGAATGGTGTACTGACGTACAAACATGCTGTTCTTCAGCAATTTCAAGAGAATGGAGCTTGTTTACGTACATACAGTTTGTCAAATGTACTTGTACAGACAGGTGTGTCTCTGTAAGCGTACAGAATTAATAACAGGCAAACCCATGTACATGTACATACTATAAATTCTGTTACAGTAGTCACACATGTACTAGTGGAATTATTTGATACAATGTTTCTTGATCAAAAATTTACCGATTCATAAAGTCAGTGCTTTCTTTGTTTTCCCCTCTTTTTCATATTTTACTTCCTTTCTCATTAATAACCAAGCATTGTTCCATACAAATGAATGCATTCTGTTGTCCAAAAATAACTTCAACCTTGGTTGGAAATGACAAAAATAATGACCAAGAAAATTACCACTATTATGCCAGAACCTCAATAAGCTACAGAAATTGATACAAGAATTACCTTGACTTTTATGAAATTTGTAATGATGTGTGCTACAATGATCAATCATGGCAATACCACAATTATGCCTACCCAACTTGATTGTCTATGGACTATGGAGTATCCTTCTACTTCAAAGTTAGCCTTTCTTTTACCAGATTTCAAATCCGAGGGGATTTTTTTAAACTTTGATACTTTGCATGCTAATGCTAGACTCTAATGCAAGAACATTGACCACAGTCTCTGATGCTGGTTTCATACTACCCTGCCGCTTGCCGCTGAGCGGCGTGGCGCACGCGTATTGCAGACAAACGGACACAATCAAGGCTTGTCATTGTTTGAAACGCCCTGCCGCTTGCCGCTGCGAAAGTATGATGCGAGCTTAAGGACCAACAGAATAAATTTTGTCTAATGGACTGTGCACTCTCACAATTCGTTTGCCAAATGAGCAGAATCCAGATATTTTAATTAATTAAAATTCAGACTTTTATCCTTATAATCAACACCCATTCAAGTATTTAAATTAAAAGCTTATGCATCCGACACATCAAATTGCTTGGTTTGAATTGGAAGTACATAAACTCCTTTTTTTTACCACAGTGCAAAAGCCATTTTGACTAGAAAATCTTTGATCTACATTTCAAAATACCACTACTGAAAATATCTTCCTTTCCATCTAAATCTATAATTTAATTGTGAAAAATATTTTTCAATGTCAACAGATTTCCAGAACTTGCTCCAATGGCAGTCTTCAAACAATTACTTGCGGGATAACTGTCTTCTTTGTTCCGGACATAACAATGCCAGAACAGAGAAGCAAGAAGTCACATTTTTCGGCTCAAATGAAAGCCGGACCTTTGCATAATTTTTCCATTTCATTCACATTAGGAATCTATACATGCATATCACTAGAGTCATATTTCACATGTCGGACTACAAATGAGGTTTTATCTCTAATGTATTTTGTGGTCATCAGGAAAATATTTGCAATAGGTCAAGCACTGACCATTATGACTTTTAATAGGCACGTTCAGACCTGAATAATTACTCGAGTTAAATTTTTTACAACCCGTGATAAAATACCACAAATATTTTCATTAACTCGACTGATTGTCCACACTTACTTTACCCGACCTTTTAGCTCGATTCGGCGACGTAAATTTACCCGACCATTTTGTACCTGGGTATAATTTCCGGAAGTTGTACTGCCACTTACGTTGACCGCTGGGCTAATTCGCTGGATTCTAAAAATAAATCTGAACGATTGTAAACAAATGTTGTGCGAGTATTAAAATGGATGTAAAATTGCTATTGTTTTTCCTGTTGCTTCATCGGCAAATTGGTGTTGCAAATGATACACAGCAAAAGCTTATCGCAATAATCATGATGCTTGAACTGGTTAGGATGTGACGGAAGCAAGAAGGGAGGTCAAATCTGGCAAAAAGGTCATTGTTTACCTCGACTGTTACCTCTGGTGCAATCCACACGTGCATCTACCTCGACTGCTCAGGTCAGGTTAAGGATTTACCTCTGACTTTTTTCAGAAGTAAATCGGTCGGGTTAAGGTCGGGATAAACTGCCCCGACTCCTGTCCAGACGTGCACAAACCCGACCTTTATCACGAGCTTGGCCCGACTGGGCACTTTACTCGAGGTAAATAGCCCTTTTCTCGAGTTAACTACCCTACGTCTGAACACGGCTAATGAGACTGTTTTACATAAACACAAGCATTTCCTTATTGGGAAGTCTCGTCCATGTTTTTTATACACCAATTTCTTGACACTGATCTGATCTCATTTGTTAGCATTATTTGTTTGCATTATGCATAAAACACTATTTACTAACGTTAAATTTTAAGCTAGAATAAATTTGAAAAAAATAGAGCAATTACACTGAATGAAAGATTCATGTAATGAAACTGAATGCATCAAACAAAAGAAAATATTCATGGAATAATAAATGGCATTTTATGCATACCTACCACTGGTCCCCTTCTGTTGTATTTCCCACAGTCGCTTTGTCACACAAACCTGAACTGTCATGTCATGTGCATAAATTATGACTTTTTCAGAAATTTTTTTTAGCACAGTTACATAAATTATTATGATCATTATTGATGGTAAATAAAACAACTTTACAAAATTAATGTTCAATCAATGTTCAATCAAACAATGAAGTAAAATAAACAAATAAGTGGTAGAGAAAAAGAGATTTTCTGTAACAAATCTAATGTGATCAAGCAAATTGAGTCGGATATCCAAGGCAATACTAAAATGGCCATATCTCCAGAACTGCAAGTCTAATTATGACGGGGTTTCAGCAAACTAAAGCTCTGACCCCCCCCCCCCCCAACACACACACACATAGAACTTGATTTTTTTTTAAATGCTAATTTTGGTTCCAGCTACTGTATTTGTGTTTATGAATGACCAAGTTTTCAAAGTAAAAAAAAATTGTTTGCTCAATTATCTGCTTTTTACACAATTATTATAAATAGATCTTTTGACTACTAATGAAATGAGGCAAACATTACAAAACTTGTTGAATATGGGTCCTAGACATCAATCTCAAACTGTGTATCCTTTACTAATAAAATAGCAACAGGCCGGAGTGTTTTTGTTCAATATTAATCCATGTCGCTGACTCTTTCTGACAAAGTTTGTGTATTCTTTGCATCAAACACAGGTCATAAAAGTGCAATTCATTGTTTGAATATAAATATGAACTTTTTCACAATGGATTATGTATTTTGGAACCTTCAAATTTATGTATCAGTTGAAATATCCGATGTGGATCAAAAGCATTTAGAATATTTGAAACATTATTTGACCTTTTGTCCTAAAGTGTCTTTCTTATTTCAAAGACACTTTCATTTTTGGAGGACCTTCAAAAACTTGAAACCATTGGAAAGAGGCAGCTTATGGATTATATTTAATGAAAGTATCATATCTTTTGGGACCTTCACATCTTTTGAATAGATAAATGGAGATCATTGACTTATGATAATCTTTTTTATGGCTATGGTTTTCAGGTTGAATTGTTTTTGCCAAATAATGTCAAAAATAATACCAATACTGAAAATAGGGAAAGACAAACCAATTATAAAATCGAATCACACCAATGACAAAATGTGATATTGCAGTTGAAATCAATACACCCCCTGTGAAAGACACAACAGTAATCTTCCACCTTTCCACACAGGGAGTGTGAATTTTAAACAGGGTTTAATACCTGAATGGGTAACTCTGTTCTTCCATAGGGAGTATGGATTTCAACTGGAATAACCCAATGTTGGCGATTCCCACTTCTGTGTTTAATTATCTTTAAAAAGTAATTTAATAAATTTATATTTGTTGAGGAAGAATTAGTATTCTGAAACCTTAACCTACAGGTTAAGAAAATATATTTCTTTACAACCATAACTTTCTGAACTGAAACTTAAATAAACTGCAATACCCTTTAAATATTCACTAAAATAAAATAGTATAATGATCTGGTTTCTACCTTCCCAATTAGTTTTAATATGATAGTAATGACAACAACAATAATAATAATAATAACAATAATAATATGCATTTTTTTTCTATACAAATATTAGGCTACCAATAATTGTACCAATCTCACCAGACTTAACCACAAGGCCATAAACAACCTGTAATTCTATAAAAAATCTTTCTTTCTGACAATTAAGGAAATTTATTCTTAATTTTCAATTAAAAATAATCACTTGACTATCAAAACCTGTTGACACAAATCCTTAAGTATAACCAAAAAGTGTGCAGACCATTCTATAATAAGTATCCCAAAAGGCGGTTCTTTCTTTTTCCTTGGCACAGGTATGCAAGTCACAAATATTCAAGCTTTACTACCCTTGCATATCATCTATTGATTATTATGAGGATGTTTGTCCCAAATGCAAAGTTATGCACTATTGCTGAAGGGTGAACAGAATTATAACAATGTCTCAAAATCATCAGCGGAAAAATCCTAGCGCAATCTTTTGCACCCTGGGGGCGTATTTTTGGGTGATTTTTACCTTCATGCGTGTCTGGCGTGGCGGTGGTGATAATAGTGTACAAGTTCAAGTTTGGCTTTGGGGGAGTATTTTAATCGTAACTTTCAAAGAGAGTACTTAGGCAATTTTTTATGCTGTTCCCGGAGCTGTTATTCTGTTTAATTGTTACAGTTGTAGAGTGAACCTGGAGGACATGGAAGTACGATGTTTAATACCGCTTAATACCACGCTGTAAGGTATGTAGTGAACAGTAACTGAAAAGTTTATTTACTTTTCTGAAGAGAGCCTTGTGATAACTTTCAATATCTCACGTACAGTTGTAAGTTTTAGTTTACCATACAGGTGGAAAGTAAGTTGAGTTCTAAATATACTTTGAATTGGTTTTGACATTAATTGTACATACATGGCTGTACCAGTTTAACATTATTTATTTATTGTAAGCCCACCCACAAAGCATTTGTCCTAAAATATTTTTACTACAATTACTTTCCGTTACATGTATTTTTTCCTTTTTCTGAACCATCTGCAATTGACATCAATAATTTAGAGGATTATTCTATCTTAATTGTTCTTTTTAAATGTGAGGACACAATGTTTCACATTTACATGAATTTTCAAGATCAACTTTTTTTTGTGTTGCTTCTTAAATGGAAAACACAGATTATGCACACTTGCACTCGTACAACCCCCCCCCCCCCATTATATACACCCGTAGGTTCTAAGTTGAAGCATATATGTCAAAGAATTGCAATAAACAAGGGGTGTAATGTTATTTTGTGTAGAATACTGAGGCATTACAACATACATAAATATATTTTTGTGTGTGAGATGTGTTTCCAAAGTTCTAATAATTATCACTAAATGTTATTTTTATGTGTGAAATTCATTTTCCCAGGTGTGGACTGCTGTGCATGATACATACATCCTTCCAATACCTACATCGGCCACTTACAACATAGGGAAATAGAAATCATACGCTTCATATTGGATACAGATGAAGAGAGCCAAGATGCACCAACTACATTATAGTGCTATCTACTGAAGATAGCACTATAAGACGTTTTATCTGACGATGCCTCACATGGAATAACACACAAGGAGGAAGAATGATATTGATGAAAGATGAGCAGAGTTACAAGTTATAAGCACTGAGTGAAGTCCAATAGGGAGGGCATCGCAGGTGATTTAAAAACTCTGCGGGTCCACCTATTGGTCAACATGCAGTAGCAACTCACAACAATAGCCAATCATAAGCCAGATAGAATACAACAAGTACTACGATTGGATAACAACTTCTAACAGCAGCTAACCCATGTACAGCTTGTTTCAAACAAGTTCATTTTGGGCAAGGTCATCCAGCTTGAGTTATTCTATTTTGAAGTAAGTGACTTTTTATTTTTCAAGATAGAGAGAAAGGAATGTTACTTTCAATTTCACATCTCTGATATTTATAGCAAATTATGATGAATTCATGGCTTGTCTTTTATGCATCACAAATGCAACATTGACCAACTTTTAGCATTTTGTACTTTCAATTTGGTTGGTTTTCTGCAACTTGAATTAACTTTGAAAACATGAAGTCAATTTCACACTTTAACTGAAACTACCCTTACTTCCATAGTTTCAGGCACTATTGGGTTTTGCCTGGCTTCGGCCAAATGTTAATTTTTTTTTTAAATAGTCGGTAACAAAGTACCCCAGGTTCTAGTATAAATTAAAATAAATAGAACAAAATTTTCCCCCACTAAATACCAAAATATTAAATACAAACTTCATGACAAGTCAAGTGCACAAAATTAAAATTAAACCAAGAGATTTATAAAAAAAAATTGAAAATGTTGTATATCGATTTCCAATTGAAACATAAATGGTGGGAAAAGATGGCATACTGTAAATGCCATGTAGCCATACAACTAGGATCATCTTAGTCAAATCTACATCCAAATGTTGTCTGTGCAATAATCTAAATGCCCTTTCACTTCTTTTGTTACACAAAAAATTCCACAAATGATTCCCAATGATAATGAGTCAGTTCAGGTCAATGCTAGCCGATTAATTATCATCCATGAATCAAAATTGACTTGATAAAGTGAATTCCACAGAGCTTTAGTAGCAATGAATAGTATCTATGAACTTGCCAAAGGACATAACCATTAATTTTCTTTTAATTGTGTTAAAAATGGACAAGGTGCAGTAAATTAGTCATCTAAACTGTGAAATCACAAAATTCCCCAGTAAGAATTCAAATTGTAGATTGGGAGGGGGAAATTTTACTTGTCATTTTCTTTTAAAAAAGAATATAATTATGCGTCATTGAAGAAAAAAAATACTTAGCCTCTATATTAGAAGGAGGTCCAAATATTCTGACCCCTTGGAAACAAAATATCAAACATGATGTCTTTAAAATATTATCCAGCCAGTGGTGTAGGAACACATTACAGGTTTACTACTATACTGGAGAGGGGAGCAGGTTAGCACAGCTGTTCTGCCTTAATTTTATCCCACTGTGCAGGCATGAAAATTAACTGATTTTATTGTTTTTTGTTATTATTTTTCTGCCTATTTCTGAATCAAGTTCACTGAAAATGGTAAAAAAAACATAGTTTTCAGTGTTTTTTAATATCAAGACGATATATGCCTGTTGAGGTTGTGGGTTTGAGTACCCCCTGTTCCCAGGCAACTGAATGTGAATTTGGTTTCCAGTCATCACTCAATCACCCATGTTTTTTCCTGGTTCTCCAGTTCCCTCCTGCATCTGAAACTGGACTTTCATCCCCGAGTATACTGTATAATGATTCACCTTGTCGCCAGCGTTGGAAATAGCTGGTATCGTGTAGCAAAATGCTACACAATTTTATCAATTTGCTACACAATTTGTGAGTTGATTAGCATTTTTATGCGATAGACTTTACACACTGAAGTATGTGAATGTACCAAGAGAAAAGTAATGAAAGCAAATTTTGCTACACATAAAAAATGCCTAATTCCAACACTGCTTGTCGCCCATATTGGTTGTGATAATAGTATCCAAAAAATGGCACAAATAGTCCAAGCAACGAAAAGCACCAATAAATCTAAACACCCAACTCCGCCCTTCACTAGAGCTAATTAAATGTTCAGCAACTCACTCTTAAATCAGGGGTGTGAGAGGCCTCAAGACCAAAAAAAGAGGAACATTACTTCAAAATCTGGGAAACACCGTAAAATTGGGCTGAAAATAACTCTCCAACCCTGTATACTGAATTTATACATCATTTTAACTGGGTTAATTTGGAACTTGGTTTAATAGACAGAATGCGGTTGGTCTGTAGGTACCATATACAGTGGCTTGTATGTACTTGACCACCGTCAGTTGTGTAAATTACCCAAAATTTGCACTTGCACATAATCAGTTCCTTTGAATATATGTAGTATTTCCTTTTACCATGAAGTCTTTACTTTCACCAAAGTATACACAGTCTGCATTGTGTGCTATGATTTCAGCAGATTGAGTCAGATATTATGGAAATTGTTTTTTGAAATGTTGGCTAAACAATATTGCATACAATGTTTTCTAGTGTTTACAGTCAGACAGTATTTATTTCATATTCCCATAATCATCATTTATTCTAGTGCTTGCTCAGAGAGTAATTCAGCTTTATCTCAGTGCAGGATTGGAGGTAAAAAAGAAGTGGTGCAAAATGGTATAGGGTTCAGATGTCAAGCAGAGCTAAGAAAATAAATGTCCTAGCTGGCCTGGTATATACATCCACCTGCCCCCCCCCTATCTAATCTAATATATGTTACTTCTTGTACATCCAAAAAGTTTAAAAATATTCCCCCAGTTTCACCCTACCAAATCCAAAAAATACCCCTAAAGGAGGATAAGGCAAAAAAATTAACAAATTGTTTGGTTGCCCTTCTAAGACAAACATTTGGTCGGTACCTTGGTCCTTTTTGTTTCCTTCTCATTTTTTCATGGGCTCTACTTCCATTTTGAAAAGGCTAGTATTGACAAATGCTTCAACATTTTATGGTAAAACATTGTGCCTTTTTGGACTAAATTTACTTCTTGTTTTAATCAAATATGCATTTAATGAATAAAATGAGTGAATATCAAAATAAAATGTCCCTGATACTGTCAAAATGTAAGGTTTCTTTACAAAAAAAAAAGAGATTGGAAAGAAAACTGACCCAGGGAGTGAAATCAAACCTTTTTTTAGGGGGGGGGGGGGTGTGGCTAAGACAAACTAAAATTTCCAACAAACTTAAACTACACTTTTCCTTGTAAATCAATGTTTTTCAATCCCTAAATGCGCAAAGTAAGTTACATTCCGATAGCTAGTGCACTATTTGTCACCAAAATAACACAGTGGGCTATTTTTAGTGTTGCAATTAAAATCCAAACATCCTCTATGGAAGCCATGACTTTAAAATCTACCCAACAGGTAAATTTCAAATAGGTTTACCTCATTGGTAACTCCATTTGAACTTCAAACTCCCTGTGTGGATGATTAAGATCATGTCTTCCATAGAGGGTGTATGGATTTCAACTGGAACAGCCCATTTCACTCAATTTTGGTGACCATTTCATTTCTCTAGTGGCTCTCCATTGGAATGGCTAATTCAAATAGTGATCACAACACCATATTAAATTAATAATTAGTAGAACACATTTATTTTCCAATTCAAAGTTTTGAAAATGAATGTTGCAAGTCATAATCACAACAGGTAAATTTCATAATCTTTTTATGAATCACGAGTAAAGCCCAGACACTATCACACCACCCAGCAATTAAATCTATTTTAGTTCCTCTGATGACGTGGACTTCCAACATACCAACACAGTACAAATGGAAAGCAACAGGTACACAGATACACTTGACAAATGATGTATGAATTTGACCTTGGATGAATCAAAAGGGACAAAAACTTATTTTCCCATCCATTGAGCGGACCCATACAACCTGAACCCGGGTCTATTTTCACGATTGGTTGCACACATATTATTGCAATCCACCACGAGACTAACAGTCTACCTCTCCCATTGATTGGCTGTATTCATTAACCTTTTCCATGCCACTGACTTTAAGTTTTGGGCTTGGGACAAATAAGTTGTCCATGTTCAATGTTATGTTAATAACATGGAGGCTTTTATCATTAATTAGTGTAATATTTTACAATGATTACAAATCAACAAAATCTAACACAATCATCTCAAATCCCTTTAGATCCTGACGACTTTTGCTATGCTTAGTTCCGCTTATAATTGTGAAGATTCATAGAACATCATGGATCGACATAGACTCAATAAAATGGCATGCATGCAGTAATGTATTTTTAGCACACGGTTATGTGAATTTATGTGAGCGTAAGTTAGGACTTTATTGACGCGCACAGTAACAAAAACCGAATCAATTCGCTAATTTTAAACCAAACAAAGTATATCAGAGACTCAATCAAATGGTTTTAAATAGGCTTTTATACAGTTGACTATATTCATCATGATTATCACGCTGTATAAATGTTAGTAATTCCATAAGGATGGTTTTTTTGCACAAATGCTTGAAAGGGACAATATTTCATGTTATACGTCAATTTTAAAGAATTCCATTTTAAATCAGGTCACTTTCTTTTAAAAGAGGGATTTCTTTAAAGTTCTATCTCTTCACAAATGCAGGAATTTGTGGAGTAGCAGGCGTTCCAAAGACTTTAAATTTCCAACAATCTAATCCCAAATTTCCAGAGCGACAGATGAGACAACATACATTGATCTCCAACCAGGGAAGTGCCACTACTTACTTGAGTCCCTTAGCTTCCACTTGTAAAATGTTTCATTTTTTCTCTGCCTCTCATCTACATCTACATACCCCACAAAGTTATATCGATGTATCTTCCCAAACACATGTTTGCATTCTCACTTCACTTATTCCACAACTTTCAACCATTATTTCTCCCAAGTTTCATGACTATAATCAAAATATGCATGACTTTCCATGAATGTTTAACTCAAATTTCAATGAACATATAAACCTAAATTCCATTTACTTTTCTATTTAATTTGTGCTAATTTTTATAAGTCCTTGACTTTTTCAGAGTCCATAGAAAACCTGATATGTTCACAAAAATTTCATGCAAGCAGATAAAAAGCAAGAGGCTATTCCACTTAAAATCCATACACCCCCCTATCAGGGGTGTGAGAGGTCACAGATCAAAAAAGAGGAAATGACTAAAAAACGCTAAAAAACAGCGTAAAATCAGGGTAAAAACATCAAATATGAGCTAAAAATAAAAGAAAACACATACATTTTGGCAACAAAAAAAGAGGAAATCAGCTGAAAAGAGGAACTCTCACATCCCTGCCCTATAGAAGACATGACCTTAATCTTCTACACAGAGAGTGTGAATTTCAAATAGGGCTACATCAATGGGCAACTCCATTTGAATCTACACACCCTCTGTGGGAGATTACGGTCATGACTTCCTGGGGTATATGGATTTCCAACAGAATATGCCATGGTTTCAATTTCACAATAATTGTGCAAAAATATTGTCTTTAACAGAAGTAACTTCAACTTACAACTAACGTCAGGCAATAAAAATAACTGTACAATACTGACATCATACGAAAACTATTTTCTAGACAAAGTTTTCCACATTTTTATGACAGGTAACTATTGTTTACAAACAGCACGGGATGTTTCCAAATGAATTGTTAGTGTTAATGCATGTGTCAGAATGACAAATTTCCATTTGAACTACAAATATTGTAACTTGTAAGTGTAAAGGTTCAAAGTCATAATAATGTCTGTAATGTGCTTCCATTCATTTGTGTCTGTGGGTATGTGCATGTACTTCCGAGGACTCTGATTGAACAACATAATGACAACCAAGGACCTTATGCATATAACGAGGACCTACACACACATGTCCTTGCAATGTACAGCAAATGGAACAAATGAGGTCTTGTACTGATGTACTCTACCCCATTATAGAGCTCTCACATACTCAAAGCATGAACTGTTTTAACAATTTTTCGGTATTACCAATTTTGACATGACAACACACCAAGGATGGGGGTGGTGCATTTGTTTTCACTGACAAAAGTGGACCCATCTATGAAATTTCACTCATAAAGTCCACGGGCGTAAGATCTAAGAGGGCGCTTCAAGCCGTAATCATAGGTGTAATAAGTATCAGTCCGTAGAGGTTCTTTCCGCTGTTTAATACTACCTTGGAGTCTCATAGGGTCCACATTTGTCACTGAAAATGTATGGGTGTGGGGGTGTGTGTGTAGGGGTTGTTTGTATTTCTTCAGAGGACTTCAACATAACAATACACATACAATGAGGACCTTAGCTGCTATAGCCCCTCCAGATGTACGTCGACAAGTGACCAGCATGCAAGAGCGTGAGCATCAGGCCACTGATATGAAGCATCCCATGTTCAGCCAGACTGCTGCACCCAAACACCTTAGATCCAGAGGAAGCTTCCTATAAGTTCATCCTCTTGGGACAGTCTCCAAGGAAGCGGAAAGACTCACCCTGTGGAAAGAGAGATCTCCCAATTCACCAGCTATGGGACTGCAACCCAGTGAGCAGCTACCACCTGCAGCTGATTCCATGTGGCCTGAGTGGCGGTGTCTCAACAGACTAAGATCAGGGGTCGGAAGGTGCAAGGTCGCTTTGCAGAAATGGGGCTACCTACCAGAAGGACAAAACACTACCTGTGAGTGTGGAATTGTTCCACAGACTATGGAACACTGCTGGTCTGTCCACAGATGGGGCAACACTGCACACATGAGGATCTAGTTGAATTCAACGATTCTGCTCGTCACTGCATCAACTATTGGCTTAGGCGCATTTGTCCCTGCGCTTGGACACGCTAAGAAGAAGAATGAGGACCTCAAGCAGTCAATATCCCAGCAAGTTTTCACTGCTGGGAATCAAGCCCAGTACTTGATGCACCAGAAGTAAGAATTATCCACTGGGCCACTCTCTCCCTGTTACACACTGGGCATCAAAAGCTGCTTTCAAACATCACAGTACTAACTATTCTACCCGAGTGAAATATCCAAAAAGGTAAAATTGCAAAATTATTGTGTTGACTCCCCCTCCCCAACCTTACTGAGACAAATGTGTGAGAATTGTGCAAAAAAGTTGCTAAAATGACCCAAAATTAAGTTACGTTTGGTCTGTCTGAAACATACATTGTTGCTAGAGGAAGCGGAAAATCAAGATTGTTTATCTTTTTTGTCAGGCAATTTGAGCAATGACGGGTAACCTTCCCTCACACCCTTGGCCGTACCCCAGTCAATAGACAACAACTTGTATGTGATGTACAATGAGTCGCTATGTACCAATGGATCAATATACAGGCACAGGCCACATCGGGCCATCTCCCTTTGGCTAATTAACTACAAATTATTTTTCAAAAATCCAAATTTCTTGTTTATCACACTTGAAAGCTTGCAATGCTATCATATGTCAGGACCATAATTAATGACCATTTTCCAATTCCATAGATAGAGATCAACAAAATATGGGTTATGCAGCCCAGCCCAAATTGTGTTATACTTCACAGATCACCCATGACTGCAATGCACAATAACAGTTTGGGAGTATACCTGTACAAAGGTTGTTGCATGCAAAGGCTGCCCTCAAGTCAATGCATGATGGGTGTATACAAAGTTTACACACCCTTGATTTGGGAGCACAATTGGGTGCATTTTAAAGACTTTTTACCAAGTCAATGCAAGATGAGTGTATATAAGTTTACAAACCGGACCCATGATTTGGGAGTCTAATTTGGTGCAATTTAAAGACTTTTTACCACACTTTGTACCATTTCCTGTCCATAGAAGCCAATTCAAAGAAAAATAAATGGGTGACTTTTCAACATTGGGCTGGCTGCCACAATTTTTAAGTTGATAATATTTGACAGTCTTGAATATACACCAAGTGGTTTTTTAATTGCAATTGTACTCCAAATGTATACTAAAGTTTGACTGGTCAGTGGTCAGTGATCATTTCTTGGGGAAACACACTTGGGTCCTGATGGGGCCAAGCTCACGTAATGTGCAAAACATAAGTCCAAAGACAGGAGCCTATTACAATACAAATGTTTAACTTTATACTTTAAAACATTCTAAAAGACAATCATGCAATTTGATGACCCAAGTCCATGACAAAAACTTAACTGACAGCACCAAGCAATTGTGAGGTCAAGTATCCCATGTGATGCGATTGCATCATTATGTAAATGCACATGGGCATGGTAAGCGTGGCTGGTAACACCCCCCCAGTCAAAAAGTTTATTTACGAATCATGACTTTGGAGGTAAAAATATGGTGGCTGTCTGTCAGACAAGTGCATAGCTTGGCATGGTTGCCCCCAGTAATTTTTGAACAAGCTGGCAAGAGGATAAGTGCTTATTTCAGACATTTTGCCGTTGCCGGTGGCAAAAACCTGTTTTTGCCTGGTTTAAACCGGCAAAAATGGCAAAAACTCACATATAGGTACTCAAATATTAAAAAATAACACAGAAAGCTCATAAACAGCAGCACACAACTTTTAATGAATCATTTAACATAATTTTTGTCTCATCAAGTCCTTAAAATGAAAACGTTTTGAATCTGATATATGCCACATTCGGTTTGCACTTGAGCAATGAACACGCATGCCTTTAATTTCTTAATATGTTACTTATAATTACAAAATCTGGCCTTGTTACACTCAGGAAATGATTTTTGTAACTTAATAATTTGTGGTCTATAAATCACTTTTTTAATTTTTGCCGGCAAAAACTGTTTTTGCCAAGCGGTTAAAACCGTGTTTTGTTTTTCACCTGCGGCAAAAACCTGCGAACCCTGGACATTGGCTATGTACAAACTAGCCACAGATGTAAATATATATGACAACATTTCCATAAGGCAGCTATCAGGTGTTTACCCTCATGCAGAGTCAAGGTCAAAAACAAGGAAATACAATGACTTAATTATACCTTCTTTTTCAATGAAATACCTTACTGGTGATGACATATCTGCGATGGCATACAAAATCTTAGTGGCAGCAACTATCTATTTTACGATTCCTGGACTGAATATGGTTATTCATGATTCTGGAAATAGGATTTACAATAGAATTCTGATTTTGACCTCGAGCATCACAGATTCCATAAAGAAGAATAGTATGTCTGGATCTGTGCCAGCTAGAGACTGGTAGTGATATTTTTTATCATTCTCAACTTTTGCATTGTATTTATAAGTCTACATTGTAAAGGTTTTGTGTGGGTTCAAACCCCAAATGTGAGCACTCTATCAGCAGTTGGGTTTTGAACCATCCTAAAGTACATGAAGCTAGATTCCACAGTGTTATAAAACCAATTTATCACTATTAATTCTGTTACTAAAAAAAGGTAAAATAAACCAAATAAGAATTAAAGATTCCGCAATCTACCATCCAACAGCCCAGAGTCCAAACAACTGTGCTACATGAATCTTTCTGCAACAGAGGCACTTAAATCAAATTCTCGCGTTTCACAATACGATGCACCTCCAGCTGGGTCAAGGCCAAAATATGCAGTGCATCATGGGAAAATGTCGACATTCAAAGCCCGCGTAATACGAATACAATACAGGAACATTACATCATTGTGGGTTTAAATGTCATTATAATGATATTACATGCAAATGCACACTAAAACAACAATTTACAATTTTTTTCTCTATCTATTGATCACAGGGAATCCTTCGATCGTGGAGCTGTTTTCAACATATTTATTATCACATTCACATGAAAATTCAATAGCAGCTAGAACGGCAATGTTGACTGAAGTAAAAAATTTGACTACCAAGAGCAACTGCTGGCGGCGCATCCTATTGTGAAATGCGAGAATTGTTAATGGAATAAAGTTCATACACATGACACACTGTTACTATAATAAAAGCGTATATAATAATCCATGAAGTTCCTAAACAAATGTTGGCAAAAATAAAGTTAAACAAGTAATACTGTTTTAAGCATAAATGGTTTGTGTGCATGAAATTTTTGTGTATTTCACGAGTAACATTTACAAAATTTTCTTCCTCGTAAATATTTGTTTTTTCTATAGGCCTTACAAAAATTACATTCTGCAGAAATGGTGGCTCTTTTCAAATTGTGAAATTTTTTGTGCAGGAAAAATATTGTGCTTTACAGTCACACAGTCAAGCAATGTCTGATATACTGTAAAAGGGCAATTGTCACAATACGTCTACTTTTTGTTCTTTTTACGCCTTCCAGGAATAACCATGTGTGAATGTACTCCAGTCAAGTTAGCTCAATCGATAAGGCGTTCGACTATGGTGTGAGAGGTTGCAGGTTCAAACCCTGGCGGTGCCTAGTACGCTCTCATGGAAAAATTGAGTTCCATGGTTTATGGAATGATGTGGGGCCATAGTGGTCAGCGACAACCTGTAAAGTGTGCTGAGGCTTGTGGATCAACGTCAGGCGTTGTGCCCAGCGTAGCGCACTATAAATCACTGCGCTTTTTCCCCTTTTGTATACAGGCTTATGTTAGGAGGAAGCTTCAACAAGCTTCCTTCAAAAAAAAGTGAAATGATTCAAAGTCAGGGAAGCACAAATAATTAATGGTGCAAAAATGTCCACTTCCTCAGTATGCATAATTAAAACTAATATCTTGGATTAGGGCACTGTGAGAGCATATTGTTAGTCAGTATGGTTAATCTTGTAAGTGCTATATTTCATTGGTTCCTGGGTGACGTCTATGAGACGATAGACGACAGTGGCTGGCATTCATTACTCAAAATATTGGTTAAAAACTGTTTAATATGTACAACAACATCCAAAATTTAGGGTTAAAAAGACAAAACAACCGACGTTTCGGGAGCATAAAAACATCATCCTTTTACAAGGTTAAAACAAGTAGCACTAGTAGCTAGCACTGCAAGAGATTAAATGAGAAAGACAGCAAAAGAAAGTGACAAGCATAGAATGAAAAGAAATTAGAATGATAATAAGAACATACAAGGGAAAAATCAATCAGGTGAGAAAAACAGGCATGTGCAAGTATAGCAGGCCAACCAGGTCAAAAAGGGAAAAAGCAAATCTATGGTCAGCCATTCTAGTCAAAAGATAAACAAACAGTAATATATCAAAGGGAAGGGAAAATTTTGAAAAGCCAAAGGCCTAACAAAAAATAAAGGACCACTGTTGGTACCATCCGACACCAAACTGTACAGCCCGCCTAGGTGGGACATCCAGGACGCACTAACGTCTCCACGCGCGTCGGCTCCGCCTCCCAGACCATACAGCGGGTACCAGAGATACCAAGGTGGTCCGATTTTGCAACAAACAAAAGATTGAAGAAAAACAATGAGGGAGGACCAGAATAACTGACCAAAGAAAATTTGTTTAACGATGACTTTTAACATTCATACCCAGAGGAGCAGAAGTCTGTAAAATGTTGATCCATTTAGACTCAAGAGCTAGTCTGTGGAAATAGTTAGTGCTACTGGGTCTATCAATGGCCATGATCTGTATGTCATCACAAGTGTGGTTTGGCTTGTTGAAATGCCTGGCCACCGGTTTGTCTCTGTTGTGTTTTGTGTCCCCACAATTTATATTTTATTTTTTGTTAGGCCTTTGGCTTTTCAAAATTTTCCCTTCCCTTTGATATATTACTGTTTGTTTATCTTTTGACTAGAATGGCTGACCATAGATTTGCTTTTTCCCTTTTTGACCTGGTTGGCCTGCTATACTTGCACATGCCTGTTTTTCTCACCTGATTGATTTTTCCCTTGTATGTTCTTATTATCATTCTAATTTCTTTTCATTCTATGCTTGTCACTTTCTTTTGCTGTCTTTCTCATTTAATCTCTTGCAGTGCTAGCTACTAGTGCTACTTGTTTTAACCTTGCAAAAGGGATGTTTTTATGCTCCTAAACGTCGGTTGTTTTGTCTTTTAACCCTAAATTTTGGATGTTGTTGTACATATTAAACAGTTTTTAACATTTATTTTCCTTGGTTATGTACACTACTTGAATCTTTTTAAGATCCTTTCAAAGTTTCCCTGCTGGTCAGTTGGTACTGTTTTAGTTTGCTTTTTTGCTCAAAATATTGGACCTGCATATCCTCTATAACACGATAGAGAATGTCAAAAATAACAAATCCTACGGTCAAATTCTCAAAGTGTAGACCTGGACAGAAAATGGCCAATTGGACCCCAGTCCATCACTTTCCATATTTTTCCTGCGTGTGTAATAAATGTTATCGTTTACAATCAGTGACTGTTGCATTTTGATATTAATGTACGGTACAATGTAAGTATAAATAGCTTTCTCCCATTGCATATAGACATCCTGACAGACCCACCCATCATGACAGACACTCCCACACACACTCCTAATTGTAACAATTTGCAAACAAGCCTACAAGCCTTTTTGCTATATACTAACCAAGTACCACACACACCCTAAGTTAACTGCCAAACCGTAAATCCACACAAAATATTTACTATCCAACAGAGACCAGATTTTACACCAGTTGGCTAACAAGACATGTTTTTATACATTTATATTAAGTTGTTCATAATACATTGGTAGGAAAGAGAACAGTGGGACTCCTTCATCAGTTAGTTATCATGCTATTTTTAGGTGTGTCCTCATACACAATAAATACCCACACACGCCCACCCACACGACATAACTGTGCAAAGACAGCACACAAGGATTGTAGCACCCACAACAAATACACCATTATTTTGGCAGATACGCTACAAATTGTCCAAGTAGCTCTTTCAAATCTATCCACAAGATCATTACCATAATTATTCATTTCCAATGGGTATTATCACTATATCTATAGGTTGATTCACTCAGGTAGAACTTCTTGTTGAATACTGGGTATTCTAGAATTTTGTTTTTGTTGCCACACCAGCATGTTCTGGTGTTAAAAGCACGCAATCGAAGCTAAATATGTGATAGTTCTGTATTGTTTTGCATAATAGTTGCAAATGCACATTCAGCTTACATTCGCCCCTTCCCCACCCCCATTTTCCAATGTTGGGAGACTGTAATGTAGAAATTATGACGATTTTGTCCAAATCAACATTGCAATAGGGGAGCGGGGAAGGATTTTGGCCAATTAACGCTCAGGTGTGGCAACATTTTTCGCTAAGGAAGGTTGTAGGTACCTAATGACGACTTTAGAGTAATCATGCAGGTAATCTATGATTGTATCCGGATGCAGTGTTCGAAATAAGCACTTATCCTCTTGTCCAAAATCACTGGGGACAACCATATTGATCTAAGTACTTATCCTCTGGACAACCACTATTTGGATTCTTTGCACTCAAAAACATGACATATATTTTGGGGATAACCAAAATGTTTTGAGGACAAGCAGAATTCATGCTTTAGTTGTCCTAGGGACAACCTCCATATTTTCCTTATTTCGGACACTGTCCGGATGCATACAGGTAGATTTATCATTCACTTACCTCTAACCTCTTGCTGAACACTAGATATTCCAGGTACCTAATGACAGCTTTAGGGTAGGCATGCAGGTAGTCTATGATGGTATCCGGACGCATACGTTCACTAATAGGTTCCTCATCCGATCGGTCCGTGAAAATCTGAAAAAACACAAAAGGAGATCAAATGGGGTTTTTTGGTTTTTTTTTGGCTTGACAAAACCAGTAAGTTTTTACTTACTAATATTTCGTCCATCTCGTCGGAGGACTTCATTTCCCCGGGTAACGAACACCCATCATTATGAGTGAATGAAGATTATGAAAACATGAAAACACTTGTTGCTCCCACTTCAAACACCTGTGCTATCTTCTGACTTGATGCATTTCACAAATGAATCAGTGTGGCATATGCAATGAATCGGGAACTAAGAAAAAAACCAAAAACTAATAAATGCCATACATCAACCAAAACTCATTATTATATGACAAGAAGGTTTGGTTCAACAGTAACATTCTTTCCCAGGATTTAATTATGTTGAATTGAATACCTGAGTGGAAGAAGGGCCCAACTCCAATTTTTCACAAAAATGAGTTAGACCCAGCATTCTATTGCCAGCAGACTGTTCTTCCTTGTGTGTGAAAGATGAGCCAAAATCCGGTCTCTAAATAATCTTCCACATACACATAATCATGGTATTCATGGAAGAAAGGCCCAACTCCATGGAATTTGGCCCTTCTTCCACAAGTATTGGGTTAAAGAGGAATTTTGTTCATTCATGAAATGTGCTTTTCACACAATAAACTCTCTTGCAAACATATTACATGCTTCTACTTGTGAAATTAATGGATAATTTCCAAATTTCTGTAACTATTTATAACACATCTGCTTACGGAACTGGCACTTGCAGTATATTAGTGGAAGAAGGGCCCAACTCCAGCTCAGATTAAGACCTGTACCGCTGCCATGAAAACATCATATATGATTTTGAATGTATGTAATACCGTACTGTATGTTCATGTACTAAAGGTCCCCTGAAGATGAAAACATTCTGTCTATAAAGCTTTTCCAAATATTAAGTTTTTTCTTAATATCTCAAAAACAGTTTGATGGAGTTGGGCCATTCCACTCAGGTATTCAATTTCATGTATGAACTTGAATCAACAGTACCTTCTACATGCAGTCTGTTGGTAGTATGTGAAGTGGACATGGAGGAGCTTCCCATACAATTCATCTCAAAAGCATCTATTCCCTTTTTCTAGCTAAGACACATATCATCGGGTGTATTACATAGTGACAGATCTGCCCTTTACGGTAAAATCCATAGTGACGGATGTTGAGTTCTCAAAAAAATCGCGCAAGACATAGTGACGGATAACTTTGGCAATCTATTACATATATAAGATGTACGATATTACTACATTTTGACAATATCTTTCAATGGTCTACTTTTAATAGACACATGAATTGCTGAACATTAATGGCAAGTTTATAATCTATGCACAATACAATGTACCTACTCAGTGTTTTCTCAATGCCCATTTTTTGATAAATTTGCCATCAACATCCACCACTATATAATACCCCAGAGGATGATTTAAGGAAGCCCCATCATGCACTGCAAAAGTGTTATCACTAGAGTTTCAACTGCCACTTTACTTTTCAAATCCCATTGAACTCTGTGCAAAACATGTTGTTTTAGAATTGTGGGTGTGTCATTATTACTTGTTTTACTTGGTCGATTTCAGAACAAAAGTGATGTGTGTTTAAAGGATAATTCACACCTTCTGTAGATAACATAAAATGTGAAATCGACTAGCATCTTCACAGCGTTTTTTATGTAAATATAACTGTAAAATTCAAATTAAACCATGCACGTGCAGTACGTCTATATGCAGTGGGCGAGTAGTGGTGTCATGTTCGCTCACACAGCTATGCTAACCGCAAGTAACATAGTGGAATGTTGGGAAGTGCTTAAATCATCCGCTGGTTTAACATCCGTCACTATGTAATGCAGCCGACAAAATATTGCATGATACTTACTCTGACACCCATTTCAGGATCTTTCTGTAAGGCCCAGTCTACGTATCTCCACACCAACTCGTGGTCTGTTAACCTGCATTGGTATGCAATCAAAGAAAATAATTATTATTATTTAATTCATATTTTTAATCCACTCACTGTGAACATTTTGAAGTCTACCAGACAGGGAGAGCATGGCCTAATGGTAAGAGTACATACTTGCTTTTGGTGCCTAATGTCTAGGGTTCAATTCCAAGCCATGGAGATTTGCTGGCAAATTGACTTGGGGGGGGGTGGTCTAAAATTAATTGGAACATCTGTAGATTAACTTCAGACTTCTGTTCTCCCCATGGCATAATTTAGAATGAATCATGAAAGTAATCCGTCCTTCGGAAGAGACATTATGCCATTGATCCTGTGTACAGATGGCCATGTACTTGTACATGTATCTCAGTCAGTTTCAAATGGAGTAGGGTGTTAACCCCGACTATTCCCTTCCCATCCCAAACTGTTCAGAACAAAAACTAAACACAGCTATATTTCCAAAAATTTGCCAAATATTAAAATTTGACTTTCATTGCCAGTTAAAACTAACTACATAGGTGAAAAAGTTCAATTTGGTGACCACTCTCTGGCTAGTAAGGTTTGATGATTGATTAGACTTCTATGGACCATTTAGAAAAAAATAGCCACCATGTCCTCGCGAAAATCCCGGCATTTTTTTCGCTATAGGCCAAAATCCAAAATGGCCACCGCCACCATTTTGAAAATTAAAGTTTTGAACCAGAGCACCTATAATCATGCACAAAGACACTTTTTCGGATATGTCGAGTACAAGGATTCCGATTCTGACATTAGTTTGACATTACGGCATCATTTTCACCCAGAAATCCAAGATGGTGGCGGCACCATCTTGAAAAATTTAGTTTTGAACAAGAGGACCTAAAATCGTGTACAAAGACACTTTTTTTGGATAAGTCGACCACAAGGATTTCAAATTTGACATTACTTTGACATTACAAACTCATATTTACCCAGAAATCCAAGATGGTGGCCGCCGGCGCCATCTTGATGGCTCCTATTTGGTAGAGCGTAAATGTGATTTTTGAATGAGAGCAGAAGCATAAGTGTGTCATTTCCGCCTTATCTGGGGTTCATGTCCCTTATATGGGGTTTAAACTGCCTTATCTTGGGTTTACATCCCGTATCTAGGGAAAAGGCGCCTTACCTGTGGTTTAGACAGCCTTATCCTGGGTTTACGTTCCTTACCTGTGGCTAAGATGCCTTAACCTTAGCATATCGCAGTCTAAACCCAGATAAGGCATCTAAACCCCAGATAATGCGCCGTAACCCCAGATAAGGGACGTAGACCGCCGATAAAGCAGACCCCATATAAGAGACATGAACCCCAGATAAGGCGGAAATGACACACTTATGCTTCTGCTCTCATTCAAAAATCACATTTACGCTCTACCAAATGGGGGCCATCTTGGATTTCTGGGCAAAAATTATGTTGTAACGTCAAATTAATGTCAGATTCGGATTTCTTGGGGTCGACAAACCAGAAAAAGTGTCTTTGTACACGATTTTAGGTAATCTGGTTCAAAACTTATTTTTTCAAGATGGCACCGCGGCCACCATCTTGGATTTCTGGGTAAATATGAGTTCGTAATGTCAAAGTAATGTCAAATTTGAAATCCTTGTGGTCGACTTATTCAAAAAAGTGTCTTTGTACACAATTTTAGGTCCTCTTGTTCAAAACTAAATTTTTCAAGATGGTGCCGGCCACCATCTTGGATGTCTGGGTGAAAATGATGCCTTAATGTCAAACTAATGTCAGAATCGGAATCCTTGTACTCGACATATCCGAAAAAGTGTCTTTGTGCATGATTATAGGTGCTCTGGTTCAAAACTTAAATTTTCAAAATGGGGGCGGCGGCCATTTTGGATTTTGGCCTCTAGCAAAAAATGCCGGGATTTTCGCGAGGGACATGGTGGCTAATTTTTTTCTAAATGGTCCATAGAAGTCGAATCAATCGTCAAACCTTACTAGCCAGAGAGTGGTCATCAAATTGAACTTTTTCACATAACTAAAAGGATAATATTTTTAATCCCAAAAATTAGTGCTGTATATTTCTGGAATAGGTAGTAACTTGCATCATCTAGTCCCAATTTATCTTATGGCCAAACGGTCTTACGGTTTGCAAAGACTTTAAAATCCAATACGCTTTTTCTTCTTTTTTTTTACCATGACTCAAACTCTGTAAAAACAAGTGAGAGAGGCTTAAAACTTAACCACTATTTTTGTGTAAAAAAATAACATAAAGATAAAAGGAAAATCAAAAATTAAACTGGCCAATTTCTCCAAGACAAAATATGTACCACAAAACAAATACGCATGGCAGCGGCAGCTTTGGGACATTTGTTATAATGATAGATATTCATACGTAGTGTACAAGTCTAATTTTGATTTCTATATACTTATTGTTGTTGCTTATGACATACCTGGCAAGGAAGTCAACTACAAAGTCAAGACCTGGGAAGCTGTCATCCTTCAGCTCACCATCCACTATCCTGCAAGATAATAATATTAAATACGTTTAAAACACAAAATATCCAATATTCATACATTCACCTCAAGTTCTCATTAAACTTCTTCATGTGAGTGACGTGGAGTTCACCTGCAATTTTTTAAACTCAATGCTGTTAAATTGAAATCACTCCCTGCCAGCTCTTCTACACATCACTGGGCAGTGTTGCCAAAACTTTTCAGCGTCAAGGCGCGGCACATTGACTCGCCAGGCCGCCGTAAAGGATTCTCAAGTAGCCCAATTTTTAAGCTTCCAACAAAGCACCCAATTGGGCGGAAAAACACTTGACTTTCAAACTTCCGGTACTTACTGGGAAGCAGGGGTAGCGCTAGGTTGCTTTTTGGGGTCCCGGACCCACCAAAATAGAGTTCGGACCCCCTGTTTTTAAATTTTCTGCAAGTTCAGGGGTCCCTGCAGACCCCCAGTTTTTCAATCTAGCGCTATTGCAGACATACTATTTATGCTGCATTTATGCAACTCGGACTCACCAAACTCGACTCAAACTCGACTCACCAAACACTGGAGTGTTTAGTTCTAGCGCTACCTCTGCTGGGAAGTTACTATACTGACCGATCAATAAATGGTCACAAAACCCATTGTAATTGCAATTTGGATATTCAAAGACTCAAAACCTTTATAAATCGGCTAAATTGAAAGGAAAATACCTCAAATTACTGTAGTCCCAAAAGTAGCCCAATTTTAGGCAAGTAGCGGCATGCTTTTTTTTGAGTAGCAGCAAGTGATCGCCAAGTAACCCAATTGTGCGCCTAAGGCGCGGCGTTGCCATCACTGTCACTGGTAATATGGACTTCTCTTGTTTGAGGACTCTTTGAGTACAAATCAAGTGAGCATCCAATGGAGCAATCTGCAACTTTTGAATTTGCATCTTCCTTAGCATTTTGGATCACTCTGCCTTTATTTCTTGACTAATTTCAACAAATGAAATCTTAAACCTGAGCTAAAAGATGCAGCTATTTATTGCTGGCTCTAATTAAGAGAATATAAAGGGGTAAAAAGAACAGGTACCTTAATAGAGTACCGAAGTGATGACATCACAGAAAACTTTTTTGCATTTCAGCGCATGACCAAGATGAATACCTAATTAGTTCTATTGAATCAGTGTAAATTGGCCTGGTTCCAAACAGTTATGAACCAGGCCAATTTACACTGATTTCAATGGGGCTAATTTGGGGGCTAATTAGGTATAGTATTCATGCGACCATATCTCGGGCTCTCATGATCCGATTCCCACCAAATTTGGACTGTGGATGTTTTTCATCATGTTCTACTGAAATATGGTCATGAAAATGTTGAAATGCAAAAAAAGAAAATTTTATGACGTCACACTTCGGTACTCTATTGTTTTGCCGTCTCTATAGACTTGGTCAAGTAATTACAGGGAATATACAGATTTATGGTGAGCTAGCCAAAATTTTACAGGAATTGTTGATCACAGTGGACCCACACACAAGTACACCATAAAAACATCATGTAGGGAGAGAAGCCGGGAACCATAATCAGCCAACCAGAGACAGCAGCAGAAACACCCCATATATAATCTGACATAACCTTAATATTCCACATAAGGGGTATAGATTTCAAATGGAGTCACCCATTCTGGTAACCCCATTTGAAATTCGCACACCCTGTGTAGAAAATTTAGGTCATGTCTTCCATAGGTGTATGGATTTCAAATGGAATAGACTATTGCAATTATTTTTCTGTGTGCGATTGCTTACCTAGCCCAGAGTTGTAGAGCCTTATCGTTGTCTGTATGATATCTATACAGCAATCCTAATGCATGGTATTTCTGATGTCTATCCAATGTCTCTATGCCATCACTCAATAAGCACCAGTTCTCTTCTGATACTAGTTCTATTAAAGCTTCAGGATTGGATTCAGCATACAACTTCATGAGTGATGTGTCTATTTCCTGAAATGGCAAATATAATTATGTCAACTTGAATCCAAAATATATCGTTTGTGACACCATCTGCTCCAGTCCATGGAGGCCAAAGGAGGCATTTTTGAAAATTGAGTTATTATAATTATTACCTTATATACAAACATAGGGCTATCATATACTAAAAACACCAACAAAGGTCTAACATACTTGTTTCTAAACTTATAAAGTTTTGTGATTTGCATTTTCTTATGTAATTTATTGTTTTTTACTCCATATTTTTATCTTGATCTCAATTTGCAGCCTTTGGCCCCCATGACCCAGATTGAGTCACATTTATGTCAATATCTAGCTCTGCATTTCAATATTGCTGACTTGTTCTGATTGGATTAGATCATGTCACACTTGTAAATCCTATAGGCCTTATTTAGCGGCATGTCTCCGAATCAGTGGAAGAAACTCTACTTGGAACCAATTACTAAATTAACTTTTCATGCTGATGTAGCCACCTCTACTTTACTGACTTTTTAAATCCAACCAAGGATTTATGATGGGTTTGGGCTTACAATTCATGCTAGTGGAACCCAACCCCCGTCTCATATACAGCTTTATAAATAAATGGAAAACAAAGATGTGTTTAACTTTCAATGTACGATATTTTGCTTATTTAAGTTAATTTGCTTTTATGACACGTAGTTGAAACTAGGCAGACAATTACAAGACGGGTGAATAAATAATAAAAAAAAAATGACAGTGTTTTGTTGTACCATCACAAAATGCGGTTCATTTTCTACATGTAACCTTTTTATGGGACACATTGTGCATAAGCTGAACCTATCTACAATCTATGTAAACACACTCTTTATACACTACAAGTTCATTCTTTTAAGAAGTTGGAGAGCCATGCCACATCCCTGTGGTAGACCTGTGAGATGTCAGCAAAACCCACCCAATGTCTAATATATAGAGCCTTTCACTTACCGCTCTGTTACCTAAACTTAAATCTGTATCTCTAATCTGTTCCAAGTATTGCACCAAGAATTTCTTGCACTCCGAGAGCCGTGCCACATCCCCACGGTATACCTGCGAGATGTCAGCAAAACCCACCCAATGTCTAATATATAGAGCCTTTCACTTACCGCTCTGTTACCTAAACTTAAATCTGTATCTCTAATCTGTTCTAAGTATTGCACCAAGAATTTCTTGCACTCCGAGAGCCGCGCCACGTCCCCACGGTAGACCTGTGAGATGTCAGCAAACTGATGAAGCGGTGGAATGGAGCGGGTGAAGTTTGACGTTGACGGCAAGAGATTGGGAAACAAACTGATCAGCTGTTGAGGAGAATGAAAAAGTGTAAAATTAATAACATGTTGGGATTCACTCTTCAAATTAAATATTAAACACATCACCTACATGTGATTAATATCTGATATTCTGTAAGTCTGGATTGCTGAATATTGCTCCATCTATAACCCTTGCTTCCAGACCTGGAGTGACATTTTGCATTGGACTTTATGAGAAATTTTATTTTACTATTTTAAGCACTTGCACGAATAACTTTTTCATTTTGATTTTGTATTTTTTATCAAATTGGCCATATACTACTTACCTCCCTGACATCTAATTGTCCATCTCTAAAGAGCTGGCCAGCTTCGTTGTAATGAAACTCTGATAATTCTATAAATCCAGATTGTTGTTGGATACGCAGCAGCATCTGTAGAAAGGAAAAGAACCATTAGGCTACTTTATTGGTAAATCAACCAACAAAGAATTTGCATGGTGGCAATCTCTATACTATATAGAGCCATTTCAAGAGTGTTTCAACAGTGTCCAGTGAATGAGCTTTACATAAATTCATTGGCAGAGACTTCCAAAGTTAGGAAAAAGCATGCTCCCATATATACTAGTATATAAAAAGTTTTAGATTTTGGTATTGTCACTCAGGAGTTAATCAGTGGAGCATATAATTTAGTTGTTGACTGAGTGAATATGGTGTGATATCTTCATCACTATATTCATGCTGTACCTCATAGCCCAAACTCTCGCAAATCATATTCTCCCAGCTGATAGTGCAGCACCTTGGACCACGCGGCCATCTCACAATCTTTTGGATATGAAGGTGCTGTGACATTCATAGTTTCCTAGGTGACAGCAACATGCACCTAGAATACATACTACTTTTAACTAGAGCCAAAATATCATGAGGGTGTACCTTCAAGCGCCAGCGCACTTTTCATAGAATAACACGATCGCGCGACCTGCATGACCGAACCTTGACCTTGCTAGCAAATACCGTGTGATTGGTCAATTCTCAAAAGCTGTGTTTGAGCCGAAGCGCCGGTCTTTATGTAGTACGCTGGACGCAAATAACTGTGCATACCCAAGTTGGCTCTCATGATCGAGAATTAATATTTTTGCTATAAGTTGGATCAACTTACCCTTGTAAACTGTTCTTTGGTTGTTCCTACTTTTCTGAAGTTCTTGGCTAATGTGAGTGCTTCTTCTACCCTCTTATCAGCCAGCCAGTAAAGCTTCCACCTGGGCAACATAAAGCCAAACACAATATATGATTACCGTAACCATCGGATCTGATTATATACTGTGTACGCTGTTATTTTCACAAATTTCATGAGTAGACGTGCAGACGCGAAAGTACAGTTTTTATATCAAGTTATTTACACTTATATAAATTCTGTAAAATAAACAACTCACACAATTTCCAAGAATCCAAAAAAAAATACAGTATGCAAAAATAACAATGTATACAGTTAGTCCCTTGCCTGTTAATATGTGACATGATCAAGAGGAATGAGTCGGATGTCGTTAACATTGTTTTTGAGATATTGGCAAAAAGATTCTTTTGTTTTATATTGTTTTCAGCCATTGATAAATTGCCCATAACTCGGTAACCAGATGTCCGATTTTGATGGGGTTATGCATCAAAAGGTAGCAATCGTAAACTGCCAGAAAATGATGTAAAAAACGTCTAACTGAAAATTGCTGACACGTGACTCATTACCCTAACCCTTGATCATGTCACATATGACCATCCCCTAATCTTGAGAACTAGACAGAAATTTGGATAATATCCGATTATAATCCCAAGTAATGGATGTCAAGTTGAATTCTCAGGCCGTCTTACTTGTACTCAATCCTAAATAGTTTCCTATACTTTCTGCTTTCACACGCATGGAATTCATCAATATTCAATATTCTTTTGCAACTGACACATAACCAGTCTGATTAGGATCAATTATACTGCAGCATATTTGCAGTTGCCAGTTAAAGTTCAATGAGATAGTGATGAAAATGTGTGAAATTCTAAATGTCAATTTAGTATTTTATTCATAATTTTACTGTTTGATTTTACACCTGCAGCACACAAAAAGCTTAGGACACTTTGTTTATTTCACACATTCCCCCTCCCTTTATTCAACCGGGGAGCAGTGTCCGATTTACAATTTTTTTCCTACCTGCACTGGTGCATGTAGCCCAAAATTTCTACATGCACAGCAAAAAGTGTGCATGCACCAAAATTAAAGCAAACATAAAATCACATTGAATCACGATCATTGTCAGTTAAGCTTGTAATACTATTTCCGGCTCCCCTGTCAGTGTCATTTTTATGCCGATCACTCGCCCCTTCACTCACTGATTTCTCAGCCAAAACACTGGATGCTGTGGCTTCATCTGTTCTAGAACTAGTCGCCGACGAGGTGCACGATTTCCAGAATGATGCAAGTGTTTTTTTGAGTTATTTCCTTTTTTGCTGGACATTATTATGATTATTTCCGTACGTAGACAAATATTTCCCACGGTTTAAATTCCGGTTCTTTTTTTTTCAATGAAATGAAAATGACACTCTTCTTCATGTGCGAGAGTATCGGGAATTGGTGGCATATGATGTCACATTACGCTAGCCCCTCTAAGGGAAGTCATAGTCTTGGACCAGACTGTATGTGGCTATCGCGAATGTTCGTTAGGATGGACGAGTATCAGACCGATGCAAACTGGCTGTGTAGAAGACTAGGGAAGTCAATGAAAAAAGTGACAGTTCTCACGTGATAGGGGTATCTGGAATTGTCAATTGTGCGATTTGTGCCAGCCCTTCTAATGAAGTCAGAAGATGTTGCGCTAAAAATAGATTGGGTTTTTCCCAATCGGACTGACTGCTTGCTTACTTTTGTATATTGGCCTTGTCATATCGCTAGCGCTAAAATCGTACATGCACGTGTGCAGGCAGGTAGTGAAAAGCTGCATGCACAGAGGGAATGTTACATGCACTGGTGCAGGTATGCAGGTGGTAAATCGAACACTGGGGGGAGGGAGTAAGCAAGTACATAACATGAGCTATGAAACGTATCATGTATTTTCAGCCTCATGTTCCATTCACAGTTATTTGATCTTCAAAACATTAAAAGTGTCCCAACGATTTTCGCACAAGATTGCGCATGATTCATATACACCAACATAACAAAAAGACAGCTCTGATATTATAAACAATGTAAAGATTAAACAAACCTTTAAAAGGGTTAAGCAGCGTCAAGGGATTATCTTTGAAATGTTGAAAACTGTGACGATTCAATTTTTTTTTGGGGGGGGGGGGAGATTGACTTAATGAGGTATACAAACCAAAGCAATAACGTGTTGACATGAATGTTAAGTTTGTTAGAATTGGTTTAATTACGTACACTATAAATCCAAGTGTTTAGGGTTTCTGTAACACTTTTGAAACACTGCAAGGTGTTTAATTTTTCATTTACACAGTAAAGGTATAGGACACCTAAACACCAAAGTAAACACATAAACACAAAGAGTAAACATATGAGTATCTAGATTCTAAACATTCAACATATTTACTTTCATATTGTTTGAAAAGTAAATGCACATATATGTTTACTTTGTAAAAATTCAGCTTTTCAAAATAATGAATCCTCCCCTCTCACCTGCTTATCAACTGGTAGCGGCACTAATCCATACACCTCTTTACTCGATGCAACAAATATCTTCCCCTCAAAGTCACCCAGGATCCTCCCGCCTTGAAATGGAATGGTCTGTTTTTGTTGTTGGTCCAATACACTGCAGCAATAAAATTGTATATTGGTACATTAATGAAACTAAAACAAATGTTTCATCTGTTAGAGCACACACAGACGTTTACGTGGAATGTATCTTTGGCTAAAACAATTATTGTTGTGTTACCTCACATGACCCAGCCAAGATTTAATTAATGAGCATTGCTATATTTCTCTCAAAAAGCAAATCAATCACATATTATGCAATATTTGCTACAAAATGTATTATATCAACAATATAATATGACTATGAGAATTCACAAACTATACAATAAAACCATCAAGACATTCTAAAATCATCCCATCCCACAAGGCTTACCTATGAACTGTGAGGAATTCATCATCTAGGGCTACTATATAAGGAAACATGTAGCTGACTCCGCACACGCTCTCTGACCACCTCAGTGGAGGGCGCTGTGATATACCTGCCGATGTGACAAACATACCTAGAGCACCAGGACCGCTAAGGAGAAACTCTTCCTGCAAGGTTAACAATAATGATGTGAAAAGATAAGAAAAATGTGCATATCTTTTGTACTTTTCTAATTGCAAAATGCTTCTCTTTCCCATCTATCTCTCTCATTCTCTGAATTTCGTTTTTTATATGGCGCCTTTTTACACAGATCTCAGAGGATTCAAAGCGCTGTAACTTTCGCTGCCATGGTGAATCATCACAATCAGATCGCATCAACTAAGCATTCTGCAGTGAAATCCAGCGCAAACTTATCCGCACTTATATACATCCACCAATTATCTGTGCAGCTCCCCAAATTCCATTGGGTGAAGGATGTTTTTGATAACCAAACAACTAATCATCAAGTGTGGTTGACTTTTATTAATTTTCTCTCACTCTCTGATCACCATTCCCTCTTATTCGTAATATTTTGGCAAGGTCCTTCATCAGCATTCTGCTTATTTGGCACTGCATAGCGTAAATACTGAAGTGGGTTTCTGATTGGTATGAATCATGATAATCACAAAGTTGCTGTGCTGAAGAACCTTTCTAAATAATATATCCGGGCTATATTCACCTACTTCTTGTCTTCTCTCCCTCAATATCTGCTCATTTGTCTCCTTAATTTAATTTTTTAATATTATCTCCCTGTCCTTTTCTGTCCAGCACTCCATAAAAACATTTTAACACATGCCATCTCAAAATAATTGGCTGGTCTGTATTTTTTATCCCTTTAAACTGAAAGGTCTGTTTTAAAAAAACATCTGCTTTCTAACTATACCTTTTGTGTTATTCCCATTGGATGTTATGTTACATTTTCCCTGGTTTTGCTTACATCCAAAGACATGTCTAACATTGTGAATTTCACTCGCAAATACTTACCCGTCCTACCCTTTTGACAAGTGGAATCGACTGTTCCGATTCATATGGAAACAGCTCTGTCAACTGACCGGTGTTCTTATTGGCTAGAATATATTGCATTGTCATGGCTACACATATGCAGGAACCATCCATTTCCTATAAAGGTAAAGAAAGAGTAAATTTACGCACATTTTTGAAAGCAATAATAATTTTAGTCAAGCAACAACCTAATTTTGTTAAATCATATTCATTGCATTACTCAATCAAAAAATTTCTAGCATTTCTAGTTCTACCACATCAATTTTTTTGTAACATGAAAATGTGTACTCCTGTAGTGCGATAATTGCTGAGCTGACTGGATTATTTAGTGTGACAAAATTTCTCTTTCGCACCGTTTTATCTGGCATATATCTGGCAGAGTAACTATCTTGTCCTCAGCCACAGAATACACTGACAAATTACACTTAGATTACTAAAGGGCCCTGCACCTGATCCATGAGGTACACACAGGGATACTTCTTCTTTCTATATACGCGCTGTACCTTAATTTGAGTATTGTCGCACAGGCTTTGCGTGCAGTTTACCTACATAATCCTGGAACCTAGGATTGATTGCAGGTCAGAACCAGGGATGGTCCCCCTTCTCTTTTTGAATAGCTCTGACACTTTACGTGAACAGGGTTTCACTCTTCCTGTACACGGGACACCAGCTCTGAACCACAAGACGCCATTCATTCATTCATTACATATATGCATGTGCTACCCAGTGTGTGGAGACGAGAAGGAATTCTACAATAATTTATATTATGTATTTACCAAGTTGACTGGCATATCTGGTATAGTAACATCTCTCATTGGCACCATCTTGTCTTCAGTCACAGAATATACTTGCACTAGACGTTTTCTTGTTGCAACTGCAATCTAAAAAAGCAAAAATTATAGCGCATTGGTGACAAGTAAGATGTATATTATAGGGGCAAGGACTACAACTACTACACTGGAAATTTTATTTCAGCACAGACAACAGTTGTGGAGTTACAGTCAAAAATGAGGGAAAACCAATATTTGATCAATAAATCAATAACTACTTGCCTTGAGTTGCTGAATTGTCAGTGCAGTAGTTGTAGTTCTTGCCCCTATAATATACATATATCTTACTTGTCACCAATGCGCTATAATTTTTGAGAAAAATGCAAAAATAGGCACAAAATTGGCCAGAGGTGTAGTACCCCCTTAAAATGTTCAAACATAAATCTAGACCAGGGCTCCGCAAATAGCGGCCCGCGCACCACATGTGGCGCGCTGTTGCTTCCCGAGTGGCGCCGTTTAGATTGAAAAAACAAAAAAAAAAACAATGCGATTCCCATATTATCCTTGTAAAGACAGGCCAAAATAGTACAAAATGTTGCAAATGGCGTCATTTACACCTCAAATTTATAGCTTCAGAGGGGGGAAACTGACTCCCCCCGCGAATTCGCAGCCATTGAGTGGCGCTTTGCAGGTTTTTATTATTTCACGTGGCGCTTCAACAAATCTATTTGAGGAAGCCTGATAGGGTTTATAGTGTTGAGCCCTGTTCTCCGTATTTTTACCCATTTCTCAATTAATCAGGGCCGCCGCTAGAGGGGAGGTATGGGGTGTGACACCCCCAATACACAATTTTGTCTGGAAAAATTGACTGTTGTCATCAAAACCATGCGATTGTCGGCAAATGGCAAAGCTATGTGTGATTGTCGGCAGATTGGCAGAGTCATATAAAATAATAATATGGTACGAAATTGTGCTGTTGTTACGTAATAGAGCTATTGTTAATGTTATATTAGCTACTACGAAAAATTTTTGACTCCTACCCCACCCCCCCAATTTTTAGATTCTTGAGCGCCATCCTGGACAAAAACAATTGGGTCTACAATTCACAAAATATTTCCATCGGCAAAACATGTTCTACACACCCCCCGAATCATATTGGTCTAGCGACGCCCCTGCAATTAATATAGACTGCATTTGGCTAATGCGACACCAGAGACAGGAAGTGATGCTTAATACTTGGTCCACAGTAAAGTGGATAACTCAATGTTCCCATACACTATAGCCTTACCTCAATACTAAATGGATTACTTGTAGAAGGATTCTGGTTGACACAGAAGGCTGTAACCTGTAATAATGATAACAAAATATAACACAGATGCAACAGAGGTATTGGTAAATTTCCTGAAATCTATGTTACCCTGAGCTAAGGGGGATTCCCCCCACCCCTGGTCTAAAATATCATTGATCATCATTCCAAAACGGTAGAATGTGTAGCAGTGTTATTCACTCTGAAAATGTTGCAAGTACTTTGATAAACAATGCCGACTTTAAGAAATTAACACATGTGTTACACATCTTTCAGGGGTGTGATTCAAAGTTTGTGAAATATCCTGAAACTAGTAGAAAATCCTGATAAATTTTTCAAACATTTTCATGATCAAAATGGTTTCCTCATTGTTTTCCTTACAGCAAAAATTAACATGATTTTAAAAAATTGTGTTACTTACTCCTTTAATCTTAGCTCCACTGAGAATTGGCTGAAAAAAAACCAAACAAAAAACATACTTGTAAAAGAAAATACCAAACAGTGTGCAAAAATCATATTGACTAGTGATGTGGTCGACATGCCTTATGTCGACATAATGTCGACGTCGGCACGTATGCCGACATCAAAAAATCATGTCGACAAAAAAATTTTTATTTTTTTTTTTAGTTTTCAAAAAATGTTTTTGGCCAGAAAAGCAAGTTATAGGCCCAAACTGACTTGTTATTCAAGGTTGGAAAAGAGAAATACTTTTTTTTTTTTTTTTTTTAGAATTTTTTTTATGTCGACACACTGTCGACGCCGGTATACTGATTATATCGACATGTCGACAATAAAAAACGGTGCCGACCACATCACTAATATTGACATAGCATATGAACATGTATCTTTAAAAATAATTTCAGCATGAATTGTCCATTTTGATATCTGTATAACACACAAGCTTTTGTATGTTGGATTTATTTCTTCTTTCAGCTCTATTTTGATGCACTTTAAGGAAGACAGTTGCATTATGGGGTTAAAGGTTAATTTCTTACCTCTAAGTTAAACATGTTGAGTAGTGTAAGTGTATTGTCACAGAGGACCAGGATACGCGTCAATGCCGAGGCAGCTGCAAGCTGCTGTACAGGTTTTTTCTGTCAAATAAACAAAAGAAAACAGATTTCTAAAGGTTATTTTTGTCAGAATGACAATAAATGTGGGTTCTCCTCAATACAGAGTACTTTTACAATAGAAAAAATATGGCATTTGGAGAACACAAAATTGGAAAGACCTACATATTAATAAAACCCATTTTGTCAGTCATGAATACTACATTGATCACGAGTACAGCCAGGGTGTAATTAACTGTTAGCCATGAAAATTTTGGATCCAATATCATGCGTCATGGACATATACGCAATTTGATTCAAAGTATACTGATTTCAGCAGATCCTTACACAACTCCGATATTTTTATCTTCATAAAGTTGATACCAGTACATAAAAAACTAATTATGACAAACCACTACCAGTCAGCATACAGTCACAGACCCAGAAAGACTATGGTACGAGGTATTTTAAATGTTAAAACTATTTTCATAGACCTATAATTCATTTTAAATGATGTGAATAGAGGCAATAAATTTTTCTTTCCATATTATACAATTTATCTCATTACGGTATCTCAAGACATTGAAAACAAGCTGCTGATTTTTCCACCTGTCTACTTTTGACATTGCATGTTCAGGTGGGGCCTGGTGCAAGTCTCTGGCTAACACCTTGAGTATGTAGCTACGGGTACCTACCAATGCCAGATGTTTTTGAGACTGTTTCTCACTGGTGTATATAATCTTTCCATTGGGCTGTGTTTCTTCTTGCAGAAGATAATGATACACAAAACTGTAGAGAAAAAACATTCAGCCATGTTTATTTTTAAGGAGGTATTTGTATAATTTTCTGGAAATTAGGGAATGATCTTAGCATACATGTTTTAAACAGATTAATGAGTAGGACAAAGTACACTGATCAATGCCTTTTAATTGTTAATCGATGGTATGGTTTTCCTGCAATATTTGGGCTTAAATGATTGGACAGATACCTTTCCTGACAGTTATTATTTCAACATTTTGAGTAAAGAATAACAAAATTAAATTTGTACCAGTTATGGATTAATTCTTGTTGGTACCCAGTGATTGAAAAATGAAAATTTCCCTGGAAGATGATCAAAATTTTCCTTCAAAAGACCAAATTTCCTCCAAATTCCTATGTATTTCTTTGTTTTAGGACGCCAATTTCCTCCACACTTCCAAATTTCCCGGGAAGGAGCTTCCCACTTTCCACATTTTTTCCAGGCCTGTTGGTACCATAGTTTGAACTAGATACATACATACCAGTCACTAGTGCCAATGTATAAGTTTTTGCCACAGCATTCAATACATTCGATCTGAAAAAACAAATAGCAATTCGATATGTCTGATGTGCTCTAATGTCCCACAATAAATACTGTCCAAACGTTCATACCCCTTCTCTTAAGGGCTGGGGTATGAGCGTTTGGACAGTATTATTTAGGACATCAGACATATCATCGAATATCATATCTAATCTGAAGAATGTCATTCTGATATCAAATAATTTTGATTTTTGAAATTCGCAATTTAATACAAATTTTATGACAAATTATAAAAATTTGATATTTTTCAAATTTTGATATATAACAGTCCTCGAAGTAAATTATATAAATCTAATGACATATTCTTAAAGTGTATGTAGCAGGGAGGAAAAGCCGACGGTCAATTGAAAATTTTGACCTTTCATATTGAAGATATGGATTTTTTCCCAAAAGACCTAATTTTTTTGGGTGTTTTGGGAAAAAAATCCATATCTTCAATACTGAAAAAGGTCAACATTTTCAATTGATCGTCGGCTTTTCATCCCACCTACATACACTAATAAGTATAAATCATCAGATTTATAAAGTTTACTTCAAGTACTGTTAAATATCAAAAATATCAATTTTTAATGATTTGCCATAAAATATGTATTAAATTGCGAATTTCAAAAAATCAAAATTATTTGGTATCAGAATGACATTCTTCGTATTCAGAATGCAATTCGATATGTCTGATGTGCTCTAATGTCCCACAATAAATACTGTCCAAACGTTCATACCCCTTCTCTTAAGGCAGCTTAAATTTATACTCAATCACTGAGCGATTGCGGTGCAGTTTTTGGAAAGAACTCAAATCTCAATCGAGAAAGGAAAATTAATCAGCAAAATATAGACCCAGTTGCTGTAAATGATTGGTTAAATAATGCATGCATGTGTCAAGTTATTATCATGATCAAAATATAGATTTCTTCTAACTTGCGAAATGACTTGCTAAAGCGATCATGGCGATGTCATTTTTGCCTGGTTACTGAAATTTGATCGGCTTGACTTGACACTCTCTACAATCATGCTCTAGGCTAGACATGTCCACATTGCTTATTATAGAGGGCGACATTCAATCCAAAAACTTGCGACCACAGTAGCTCACAGTCAATGGCTTTACTGTGTACTCCCCATAGGGAAATACAAAAATTCACTGTTCTTAATTTTAACCGGTAAATTATAAACGGCGGTTAATTAATCGGTTAATTAACGTTAATTAACATTAATTAACCGGTAAGATTGGTTAATTATGGTTGGAAAATATATAAATCCGAGCTTGGAATTCACTATGCCATCATACTGAAGCACAAGCATAACATGAGCAGATGAAGTGTTCTTGTCCACCTTTAGCTATAAAACATTCCATTTGAAAATCTGAAAATTAAAAAATTATTTTTATATAAACTTATGTCAATTCAACCTGTTTAAAAAAATTTACACTCATTGAGTTGACACAGATGCACAATGGCACTGTAAGTCTGTGACTCACATACATTTAAAAAAAACCCAATTCCACCGTTACACTTTATTTCTTTGTATGCTACTAGTACACACTCTAATGTTCAATATAATGAAGCAATTTTGTTTTGGCTTTCTTAGTTAATTAGCTACAGAAATTAGAAACAGCGTTACGGACGTTACGCGAAAGTGCCTGCTATTTTGACAGATGGTACATATCCTTAAATCTCCATTCAGTTCTGTGTTTTATTTTTTTCTGTTAACTATATTGAGCAAGCCCTGACTCCATTCTATGTAAACATGAAAAGCAAGTTTGAAATTAATACTCCTGTATCGTCCTACACTGTTAATTTAGTGTTACGGACGTTAAATTTTATCTCAAATGTAACGTCCGTAACGTTTTTCATAATGAAAAAAAACTGTCAAGGTGCTTCCTCAGATTTTTCTCTTTACAATCTTGAAGTAGGTCTGACATCAATCTATGGAGGCATCATTAGCAAATTTGAAATGAATGCTCCTCTTTTGAGCAATAATGTTCCAAAATTTTGTTACGGACGTTACAAAAGGCACTTTTGGCATGGAATTGGCCATTAACTTTTTATTTACTGATTGAAACAATCCTGGGTAAAAATGGTATAATCTTGGGCACTTGTACAATGGTGGTGTGGGGGGGGGCGTACTGCCTGGTTGATGATATGCAGTTAGGACGCTGGACAACCAATTCTTTAGAAATGCATAGTCGCGCTAAAAGTCGATCGATACATGTTAAAATCAGCACAATTCAGAGATACACCTTTTTGCTATGAAATTTATTTTCTCGGTCAAATATAAAGCAATATTTTTTTTTTTTCTTCAATAATGTCAGTTAAAGACATAGTGCTTGGATATACATTTTTTAAAAATCCTGGTGTTAAAATTCAAGCATCATATTTTGTCTTTTAGTGTGATATTTTGATTTTATAGGCCTTTAGTTCGCCTCACGAGCTTTTTACGGAATTCATTTTTAGCATCTCAAACTAATATAGTTTGCTAAAGAAAGATATTTCCCACCTCTGTAAAGCACATCGTGTGGGTCTATATATTACAGTTTTGTCAGAATTTCCGTTTTTATTTTACCCTTTTTCCCTTCATGCTCCGAAAATGTGAAACTCAGTAGGCCTACGGTACTTTATCTCGAGAGCAACCAGCAGAGATAATCGATATTTCAATTGTTGTCAACCAGATCCCTTTTCCATTGAAAACCAGGATTGCCTGACCAGCGATTTGGTAGCCCAAATCCCCAATTCTGGTAAATGAGGTGAATTTTGGAAATTTGCTCCCGTGATAGCCTGCAATTTCAATTTATAGGGGCTATGGATTCCATGATTATGAAAACCATTTTGTCTGTTTGATTGTTTGTTTATTTACCTAGGATGAGGAAAATCCACTGTCCAAACCTAGAAAAATTTGCGTGTTATTAGAGGGGATTTTAATTTTCTGTCCCTCCTATCTCCAGGTGAATTTTGAATTACCCCCCCATCGCTGGTTGGCATTTTCATTACACCCTTCAGACTTATGCTCGGGTTTGTGTAGGCCTATTTGTCATAATTTAGCGCTATAGGACCTACTTTCTAAATGTATAGCTATAGCCGTGCTATATAAATATTATAAGGTACCGGTATGTAATATTATGTAGGCCTATGGGGATGGGGTGGGTAGTCAACACATTTTAACCATGACTTACAATGCAAGGCTCATTGTTGCCATAAATGATTTTTCCTTTAGGTCATTATAATAGGTTGTTATAAACTTCCATGTTTAACCTTGTATTGTTTTGGCTGCTTCATTATGACTTTTGGTGGGTTTAAGCAATTTCAAACAAACACAAACAAAAGGCACTATACCCAGTCACCTTCATGACAATTGAAACACTAGGTAATTTCTTTGCTATATTGAAGTTCTGGCAACACTGTATCCAGGCCGGGCACCCAGAGATATCGATCTACAATGCTAGTATTAGCCTAAGATTTCACGCATGGATTTGACATTTTTTCAGCTGGTAGTCAAAAATTATTGAATCAAAACGGAAATTCTGACAAAACTATGATATATCGCTCACGGTGATGTGCGTTAGAAAGTTGGGGAAAATCCTTCTTTAGCGAACTATATTACTTTGAAAAGCTAAAAGGTTGATAAAAAAAAAAGGCTCATGGGCAGAGTTGAAGCCTATCAAAATCGAAAATCTTACACTAAATGACTGAATTTCACGACTAAGTTTAACACTAAGATTTGAAAAAAAATACAGTATCAAGCATTACAGTTTTTCCTGACATTTACTGAAAAAATGAAAATTATTGCTTTTCATTTGGACAAGAAAAAAAATTTTACACTGAAAAGGTGTAACTCAAAATTTTGTTCATTTGAATACCAAATTCGATCGTTTGTATTGCCTTATTAAATGACTGAGTGAGCCTTGCAGAACAATAACAATCGGTTGTCCAGCGTCCTAACTGTAGGCCTATGGGGATGTGCCGCGGTTTGGGGATACCATTTCAGCAATTTTGGTACCGGTACACATTTTGGGTCATCAATTTGTAAGCGCTCTTTAGCAATGTCATATTTCATTGAATATGACAAAACAGATGAAAATAGGAACTTTTTGCACAAAATTTTTCAAAGAAACTCCCTCCCAGATTTGTACATGTGCGCGCATAGACCAAGATATAGTCTGCATGGTCTATGATGTGCTGCATGACACTCTAGGACTAGGAGAACAAGAAGATATTTACTATTTTAATATTTCCAGTGAACATTGAAGTGATATTTAAATGTTAAAACTTAAAAAAGTGTCAGAAACTCAGAATAATTCAAAATTCATAATTAACCTATTTTACCACCACCGGTTAAATATGATGCGGTTAACCTCAATCTTACCGGTTAAAAGGGCATTTCATGATCCACAGCCTCATCCCCCACTTTTCTCAAAAAAGTTGAGATTTTTATATCACTGGAAACCTCTGGCTACATAATGTTTATGTACCGTATTCATTCCAATAAGCGCCCATGCCCCCAATAAGCGCCCACCCAGGTATTTTCAATTTGCTATTGGTATGGTACCATTAATATTGAAGTGACAGACGTCGATACATTGAAATAGCTGGAGGAATACAAGTCCTGTGTAAACTTGCAATACATTTTCTGCACAAGAAAAGCTACTAGATCGTCTCAGGACCTTTTTATAACCTACATCAATTTGTCTCTAATAAACGCCCCTTACGAGCAAATTAGGTAAACCAGGTAAAAATAAGCGCCCACGCAAAATGACTTTGTTAAGCGCCCTGGGCGCTTATTGGAAAGAATACGGTACAAAATATTTCATGCAGATTAATTCGTTTAGCAAAGATATCGTGAAATTTGAATTTCGTTCTGGTGCACCAGAACGAAATTACAACGTACCGTATTGTCTAGATGGAGCAGTGTAATACACATAATCATACAGAACTCGCAAGCGCAATATCGGAATCAACTGAAATTTTGGGAATATGCTTTTTTCGTGGATATGTATGGAAATTTGGACACCAGAAACTTGGAGACGTACGGTAGTAGTCTAAAAAGTGCTAGTACTATATCCTTGATACAGAAGTCAGCATGCAGTGAAAGTTAGATTTCATAAAATAAAATCGCCTTTGTGTAAAATGGATCATCATGGTAAAAAATGATGCATATGCTTTTTTTGTACAGTGTAAGGTATTGTCAATGATCATTGATGATGGCTGCAGAAAAGTGCTTTTTTTTTTAAACAGACATTTGCCCATAACTTCGCTAATTTTTGACCTACTACAGACATGGTTGACCCCTCATTTTTTAAGTTACTTAAATAATCACCTTTTTAAACAAAATAATTTCCATGTGAAATATCCTACTTGAAAATGTTGTGAACATGCCTAGGCTTTTGCATGTTTGCCATATCAGCGTCAGTGAGTGTTGGACAGTAGGCCTACTCAAATCCATGAATCAGATTCAGAACTGAGACAAGACTACTATACACGATATACACATAACTATAAATATATTATAATTTCCTGTCAAATAAGTCACACGTTCAGGTGCATGGGTGACAATCATTTATATTATGTAGACCTATGGGGATGGGGTGGGTACTCAACACATTTTAACCATGACTTACAATGCAAGGCTCATTGTTGCCATAAATGATTTTTCCTTTAGGTCATTATATTCAGGCCTCGAAATAAGCCAGAATTTCTGAGGGCCATTTGGGCCCTTGATCTTAAATGTTTGAGGGCCCTCACAAATTTGTGTGGGCCCAAATTTGGGCCATTGGTTTTAACCTATGAACCCCACAAAAAGTGAGCAAATTGTCACAAATTTTGCGGGCCATTTGGGCCCGCCGGATGGGTCTTTTGTGGGCCCTCACTGATTTTCGGGGGCCGAGGGCCCTTGGGCTCCCCTTATTTCGAGCCCTGATTATATTAAATAGGTTGTTATAAACTTCCATGTTTAACCTTGTATTGTTTTGGCTGCTTCATTATGACTTTCGGTGGGTTTAAGCAATTTCAAACAAACACAAACAAAAGGCACTATACCCAGTCACCTTCATGACAATTGAAACACTAGGTAATTTCTTTGCTATATTGAAGTTCTGGCAACACTGTATCCAGGCCGGGCACCCAGAGATATCGATCTACAATGCTAGTATTAGCCTAAGATTTCACGCGTGGATTTGACATTTTTTCAGCTGGTAGTCAAAAATTATAGAATCAAAACGGAAATTCTGACAAAACTATGATATCGCTCACGGTGATGTGCGTTAGAAAGTTGGGGAAAATCCTTCTTTAGCGAACTATATTACTTTGAAAAGCTAAAAGGTTGATCCAAAAAAATAAATAATCACCTTTTTAAACAAAATAATTTCCATGTGAAATATCCTACTTGAAAATTTTGTGAACATGCCTCTAATCATAAAATTTTGAACTTTAGAATATCTCCTTAAAAATGCAATTAAATGAGAGATGACAATTTTCTTTAAAAAATGATGGTTCAACTTCAACCATGTCTGCAGGTTAAATAATTACAAAGTTATGACCAAAAGTATGTCGCCTTTTTATTGCCAAAATGTGCATTGGCAATTGCAATTTTTTGGATCACAAAAAGTTTGTTGACCTCCTAATCATGGCTTGCCATATAGCATGATTCGACATATTCCCATTGAAACCTGTGCTAAATTTTAAACCATTTTAGCTAAAATCCGCTTTACTTTCATGATGTCCAGTTGCTTGTGTGTGGTTATTTGGGCATCTGTGAGTACACCATGATATAAGAGATTTTACAACATGGGATTTTTGAAGAATAAAATGAATGTTGAATTTTCCCCATACTTTTACACAGTAGAGTACACTGCCAAATTTTGCTCACATGGCATGCCATGATGATATATTTTAGTATGCTATAAAGGGCTCCCTCTATAATCAATGATGTGAACATATCTATCCTAGGCTAGACTTGCTTGCCAGTCCTATATACGCCGTACCTGGCTTGAGGACTGGCTTACGCCATTTTGGATGTCAATGGGAAATACACACTTAACGATTTGCGCCGGTTAGAAACTTGAAAAAAAATCTTTAAAATTTCATCAATGTATATAAAAGTGGTACCAACCGTATTGTGCTTGCTAATTTAAGACTCGGTTGAAACAAAATTAAGCCTTACTTAAGGATCGAAAGCATTTTAGTGTCCAAAAGGCAAAATTATCGTCAAAGTTCTGCGAAATCGGCACCCTTGCGAAGGGTTCAGAATTGAATCGAACGAAAATATCCGATCTTTGCGATCAAAAACACAAAATTACAACTTTAAACATACTATTGGCAAAAGACATTAAATTACCAAACAATACAGAATAGAAAATTTGACATCATTTTCTCAAAATATTGAAAAAATTTGCTCACTAGACATCGAAAAAGTACGCAATCCAATTCCCGTTCAAACGCGTCATGCGCGTGGGAAACTGAAAGTGCGATAATCGTGACTAGCCTAGGCCAGGGCTAGGCTTTTGCATGTTTGCCATATCAGCGTCAGTGAGTGTTGGACAGTACTCAAATCCATGAATCAGATTCAGAACTGAGACAAGACTACTATACACGATATACACAACTATAAATATATTATAATTTCCTGTCAAATAAGTCACACGTTCAGGTGCATGGGTGACAATCATTTGCAATGCGATCATGGTGATCATGTCATTTTTAGGAACAAAAATCTGATCTACCGGCTACCTACTGATGTTTTCGACCGTTCACCAAGCAGTTTCAGCCTTTCTATAGCTGGCACTAGCTCAAAAGCTCGAACACTCATCTTTTGATCAACGAAACTTGGAATAAATTACAAATAAAAGAAATTATTTGGCAGACGATAACACGAAACGGAACTCATCTGGATAGGCTGCAACCGTTATGTACAAGGCTAACATTACTATTTACTTGGCTTTTTACCGTGCTTATATCAGGGCGCATATGAACAAGTATGAATATTTAATATGATTACGTCATATTATTGCGCCTGTTTTCACACGTAGGCTATTCACCTGTCATCTTGTTCTCGGGGTCTAAAGATTTTTTTAAAGCAATAAATGTGTGATTTGCATAAAAAAGTTACTTTTCACTGATAGCTACTGATCGCATTGTCCCCTTTAAATTTCGAGCCAAACAAATGAGGTAAAACGAAGAAAATTGGTATTTCAAGTCCGGGGAAGTAGTATAAAGTTACTCAAAGTTTCACACACTTGGTTTTAAAGGGATCTGGAATGATCGTTTCGACAGTATTTTTGTGGGACTTGAGAGCACATCAGACATATCGAATTGCATTCTGAATCGGGTTCTGAATACGCCTATGAGAATGTCTTTCTGATATCAAATAATTTTCATTTTTTCAAATTCACGATATAATCATACAAATTTTATGAAAAATTATTAAAATTTGATATTTTTCACATTTTTGATATATAACAGTCCTCGAAGTAAATTTGATAAATCTAATGATATATTCTTAAAGTGTATGTAGCTGGGATGAAAAGCCTATGATCAATTGAAAATTTTGACCTTTTATATTGAAGATATGGATTTTCCCCCAAAAGACCTAGGCCTAATATTTTTTGGTGTTTGGGGAAAAAAATTCATATATATAGGCCTATCTTCAATACGAAAGGTCCAAATTTTCAATTGATCATCGGCTTCTCATCCCACCTACATACACTTTAAGTACCGGTACATATCATCAGATTTATAAAGTTTACTTCGAGTATTGTTAAATATCAAAAACATCAATTTTTAATCATTTTCCATAAAATGTGTATTACATTGCGAATTTCAAAAAAATCAAAATTATTTTGATATCAGAAGGACATTCTTCGTATTCAGAATGCAATTCGATATGTGTGATGTGCTCAGTATAATGTCCCACAATAAATACTGCTCAAACGCTCATACCCCATCTCTGAAAACTTCCTCGAAATCGCGATAAGTTTTGTAAACTTGCTTTAAAGTTTCTTAAAATCGCGTTAAGTTATTCAAAGTTTCACAAAATGCTTAATTTTTTATTCAAAATCGCTTAAAGTTGCTGAAAAGATGCTCAAAAGTTCTCAAAATTACTCAAAATTGCTTCACGCAAGCTGCGTAAAGTGGGCGCGGACATCATCCAAAATCTTCCAATGTAGCTCAATCAGGTCATGACACTTGCGCAGCTTTGGGGAACTTTATGTTGCAAAATTTCAGGTTTTTGGTGCATTTTGCCCGGGGGGTACTCAAGTTTGGTTTAATTTGGTAGGGACGTGCCGCTGAGATTTTGGAAGTAGACCCATAAATATACCAATTTTTCAAGAAATTTGGACCCATTGATATACCAAAAGTCAAAATTTTCGGCCGAATTTACCCAACATTGTCTTAGTTTTTACAAATTTTCCCTAAATTTTAGGGAAATTTTGGCTAGATTAAGGAAAAATTTGGCTTTTTTCCGAAAAAATTGAGAAAATTTTGAAAAAAGGACCCATTCATATACCAAAATAGGCTTTGAAAAAGGGGTCATTGATATACCAGAAGGCTGAAAATGCTACCCATGTGTGCGGCACGTCCCCGTACATATGGTCATTTGTTCTGAGTACCCCCCCCCCCCCGGGCATTTTGCCAAGTTTGGGTAACTTCCCTGCGACGTGTGACCTTTTAAGACAGATTATCACGGTATGCTAATTAGGGTCAGGGGTTGCTGCAGTTATAGAGTTAGGGTTTAGAGTTAGGTCTAGGGTTAGGCGGGCCTTCTCAGCAATCAGGTGTCCCTCGATCATTCGTTAACATATTAAAACCGGGATTCAAAGAGTGGAATGAGAATAGCTGAGAATTGACTTTGAGAACCACATAATCCATAAAAGTGAGCCACTACCGCGTAGAGTAACTAGGGATAAATTGGGACACAGGGTAATTTGCGAACAGGAAAATTTGCATATTTTTAGAGCGTTTTATTGTTTAAGACACCACATGAACATGATGATGTGTGCCAAAAATTGCTTACCCGCTTGCCAAAAAACTGCTTCCCTTCCCCCTTTTGGCTGGCCAAATTCTTGCCCCCCCGGATATCAAAAGGGCTCCAAAGGGCTATCAACTTTTATAATTCCATGCCCACGTATACGACTTTTTTTATATGAATTGTTGATACAAATAGAACAAAATGTGACTTTTTGAATTTCAAAATTCATTTCTGGTACAATAATATTGTAGTAGGCCCTACTAATTATAAATCAGCATTTATTAGGCGCATTATGAATCCCACCACACCGTGCAGTTACTGTCCGTTTTCCTATACACAATACACAGTGCTCTCACCATTGACGCGTGACCTCTAAAAATGATGTACGTTGGAAGAATGGGCACGTGCCTAGTTAACATCACTGTGTGAAAAATAACCAGCCAATATTTTAGCTATTCTCCAAACTTCTAGCAAATATATTTCTCTAACATGACCTAAAATTACAGCTAGGTTAGATGTTCAGAAATAGTCGCACTTTTGTAAAATATGAGTGAGGGCAAGGCATAGCTAGCCAACTCCCCGTGTTAATTGAATGGAGCTAGATTTGACCGAAAATATTGGTATCGGACCGCTCACTTCTGAAGGATGCCACAAAAAAACGGTACAAGCTACATCTTAACTATAAATAGGTTCTAGAAAATATAGTTTTGTAACATGTCCTAAATTTTTAGCTAATTTAGATGTTTGGAGAGGGTCGCACTTTTGTGTTTTAGGAAGGATATGTAAACGACAGATAACACCAAAAATATGAAGAAATTATTTCCAAACCGTGAGGGCAGAGTAATGGGAGAGAACATGGACCTTTTCGAGCTTCATTATTTCTGAATTGTATGTCCAAAGTATATAAAACTATACATTTTTGGAAAGGAAATGAGTCAAGGAATCCCATGGTGACGTCAGATTTATTCAAAAATCTCAAGTTTTTGAAAAAATCACAAAAGTTCACTTTTTTACCCCAATTTTTTTGTGACAACTTAGAACAAAATCCGTTCGGAGTAAAAAAAAATCAGTTAGCTTTTCATGAAGAAGAGACATGAACTTAGGGAAGGTTTTTTATTTTTTGAAATTCGTCTCTTTTTTCGAAATATTGAAAAAACATGTGAAAACAGCCATTTTGTGACTCTATTAAGCTAAAAATTGCACATAATGGTGTATATTTTTGTTTAAAACAAATATTTTGAAAAATGAAAAACCTTCCCTAGACTTTGATGTACTCTAAAGGATAGTGCAAAAAGTTTACCCTTTGCTTGCATATTTTTCGAGTTATCTTGTCACAAAAATCGCGCAATATTGTCAAAAGTGAACTCTGAGAAATCGACGTTTTAGTAAAAAAATGTCAAAATTATGCACAAAACGTCCTTAAATTTTAAAACGGTAAGACTTTAACGCTTGTAAAAGCTGTATCTGGTGCATGGTCTAAATATGCATCTTTTTGCACCAATGAATCTATAATCTCTGCTTTCAGTGCGCCAAAATTCAAAATAATTAAAAAATCTAAGTGGCATTTTGACTGCAAATTTTTGTTTTGTTTACACCACATTTTGCTGGCGTTAACAACATACCGAATGCGCCTTGACTGCGTTGGACATACGCGCAGAGCTGCGCCGCGTCACGCGACATGAATCGCGCGCGTAATCACAATATTTCGCATTCGCGCATTTCTGACTCAATATTTCCCGCCAACTTACTAAGCTGTCTTGAGCCATGTGACTTTTTAGAGTTCAAAGGAGTGAAATAAATCAAGCAAAAATACGAATAAATATTCGCAAGTTGTATTTTATCAGTTTCAAGTGAAAGAATACATCTTAGTGTTGATAAATATCAAAAAATCTCAAATTCGGTCGTGGACGAATGTGTCTTCCATTACTCTGGCCTTAAGTCAACAATCATTATGTTGCTCATTTTGAAGAATGCTGGTTAACAAAAAGCAGGTCTTTGTCTCATTTCGTAAACAAAGCTACACATACCATTGTTTCCTTTCGGCGTTTCCTTTTATAATCGGTTAACCAACTGAAGCTATAATACCAGCTTTATTGCGATGTCGCACATTGAAAACAGACACTTGTTGTGCACAACCAGAGAAGATCTGATTTATTCAGTTGAGCTGCTTCAATGAGTGTTATCTTGGTTTAATAGCTTTTAATGGGGTTTAAGTCCTGCAAAGGTCGAGATGAATTCTACTGTAGACATGACTGCATCATGCTCTTTTCAGCTCTTGATCAGGGCTCTTGATGCAATATTGGCGGCGCGGGATAAACATTATTGTCAAAGCCTAAGGTCCCATGTCACATGAACTTTCCCCGGCAAAGTCGACATAGCTGGAAGTTACAGTAAATTGCCAAAAACTATGCTAATATCGGCTGAAATCGCAAAAAACAAAATGGCGGTAATGAACAGAGATTCTGCAAAAAGAATGTGCGATTTATTACTATTTTAATATAACATACCGGTAGTGGTTTAGGGACGGCCGGCCGCGGCCCTGAAACTATCCGCCCACGGCGCTCACCCGGGGAGCTGAGAATTTGATGACGTTCCTCATGAATAATCATATGTATTCAACGTAAATTTGAGCCAGGAATACCAAAGTCATTATAATTACACACAAGGCAGACATTACTAGAGTTTCACAGTGCTGGGCGGTAATTTTAAAAAACGCCCTGCTGGGCAGCGGGAATAGAGGGCGGTATAATACTTGTTTGTCCCCTGCACTCCCAGGCCCATCATCAGACTCTAGTTTGTCCATTGAAATCGCAATGCTTCATATTGTTGTGTGTCTGGGTTTTATATCCACAGACAACGAGCTAAAAAAAAGTTTCTACAGTTTCAGTAGAAATCAAAAGTTTAAATCAAATTCGACAACGCACGTTCGACCCTGACTGGTTCGAGTCGAGTCTATGCGATACCATCATAATCAGAAACTGACCTGAGGACTAGGCCTAGGCCGGGCGGGGCACTCGTATGCCCTACCTGTAGGCATACCTACCGTAGTACGACAGGTCCGTAGGCCTATATATGCTTATGAACAAAATCCGCACCCACCACACAAAAATTGATAGGCCTAGGCCTACTTACCGTAAAATGGGGCCACTTTGGGCACTTTATAGAGTTTTTAAACCACTGCTTTCAAACAAAATCAATTATATTTCTAATTAACCCTTTTTATGACATTAATTGTTCCGTTCTAGGCCCTACACCTTGAAGTTGAAAAATATTTTTAAATAATTTTGTAAGGTGCCCTATAGGGTTAAAATAGCCTGACCAAAGCGCATAGGGGGCAACTTTGGTCAGAGTATTACATTCCATTTTTGAAAAAAAAAATCAAAAAAATTGATCTTCCCTGTATAGGCAAGTTCTTGTTTTTGTGATATTTGACCCCTTGCCAAATTAATCAAGCACACATCCTTGCTCACAAATATCGATTTTTATTTTGTCTGAAAAAATTTAAAAAAATGCTCAATTTTTTGGTCAAAGGAAATTGGACATGATCGACTATTATTTCTTCAAAATATATTTCTTAACAAATTGACTCTAAATATGACTGAAAACAATATTGCCGTACAAAAATATGACCATTTAAAAAAATATATTTGGCCGACCAAAGTTACCCCGCTGACCGAAATTACCCCATTTTACAGGACCAATTCTTACAAAGACCCCATTGCAACGAGTTTATAGGCCTATTCCCATTTTTCATAGGCTATCATGCGAAGAAATAAATAAAGACTAATTTTCACAAAGTACCCCATATCCAAATTTCGCGGACAGTGCGCCGAATTCGGCAAAAAACAACAACTTACCCCTTTTTCGCGACATTTGGTATACGGTACCGATGCATGCATGCCGTTACCACTGACTTTTGCGTTGAGGGGGCCGGGCACAACCAGACAAGGTCTAACTTTAGATCTGATCTAACTGTGGAGGTTTTTCTTTTCCTCCTTTATTCCCAACAAAGTCCCAAAATTTAAACTGTTCAATTTAAAGCTTATACATGTAATTGCCATTATCAGGATCTACAATAATATAGACTATAAGAGGTAAATAGGCCTACCAAAAATTGCAAAAAGATCCTTCTCCTTAGGATTATAATCTCCATAGTTGTTTGACCAGAGTTACAAGAAGGTCAGTGTTTATAGGTTTGGTATTTTCACACTCCAAATTATCACTTTTTGAGGGTCCCAGCAAACACAAAAACGTTTTTCAAACGTTTTAAACAGGTTACATTTTGGGTTTTTGGTTGAGATAAAAACGTTTTGTATGAAAACACACTATATACAACAATATTACGCGTAGGGCCTAATGTTTTCAAAATAATAATGTAAAATATTTGTGCAAACATTTTTTGCCAAATATTTTGTGAATATTATGTTAGAATATTTGCAGTAGGTTATCAACATACAATTTTAGTAGCCTACCCTTTAGGCCTATATGCTACAATCAAAATGAAAATTGGGATCCCCAAAATTTGGCGTGTAGGCCTATGTTCAAAGAGGGGGGGGGGTGTATGTAGGCCTACTGTGTTGGGCGAGACTAGTAAATCAATAGGCATACAATAGTCTCAGCTAGTGCCACCACACATCACAATAAAAAAAACTGTCTGAAATAAAACTTGCTCATGAGAGTCATGATCCACCGTGAAAACCCTCTGGCTGAAAACACTACACTGATTGGTTACACATTCAAAATAACACAATCCACTTCAAAAACGAATAGCTAGATAAAGTCACACTGACAAACTTCCAAAAGCAATAACTAGTCTCGCCAACACAGTATGCCTACATACAGTAGGCCTATTTTTGTAGTTCCCACAGCGCATTTTGTTGACTGTTATTTGCTTAGCTATGAAATTTTGTGACTTTTTATAAATTATTTGTGTATAATTAACCTTATTAGGCCTACCCTGTTTCAGAGGTGCTCTTCCATCTATTACATAGACATTAAAAAAACTTTTAGTACCGGCGTGGAGTTTTCGACAATTTTGATTGTATATCGCCCAACCCTTCCAGGTCAGAAAAAAGATGGCGGCGCCCATTGCAGAAGAAAAGTGACATTTCTCTTCTGTTTCGATCCACATCAATCATATCAAATTTAAGCTTTCTACGAAATCTACGCTCCTCTGAATATCGGGGTAGTATTTCTGTAATTATTAGAACATAACAGGAATATCTAATGTTTGTTAAGTCGATGATTAGCCCGTTTTCTTTCTACAAACTTTCTGTTGCTGGAACTTTTGTGCGAAGTTGTCGCTCTTTTACGGGTAGTAGTGTTAGTAGGGCGGCTGCTGCATGTACTACAGCAAGACACCGTAGGCCTAATTGCATAGAAGAGGTGTATACAACTTTGACTTGGACACGGGCTTTGAGTGCAATTGAAGCAAGACAGAATTTACCACGAGTGTTTCAGCAACAAAGGTAATCGTAGATTCCGGCTTAAAATGCTTTTCATTTTTTCCCTCACAGACTGAGGTGATCACCGTTTAACCTTAACCATGGGTGGGGGTCGGGCTAGTCCGAATAATCAGACCCAGAACAAAATATTAATTTCTGACATGATCTTGTACTGGGTCTGAACTGTTTCCATATGAAATCTTGATGGCAAATTGGACAATAGAAGCACATGGTTTATGCGTGACAGCTTTTTAATCCCTATTCAGGTTACGTGAATCACGCTATTGTGGACCATCCTTCTGATACTTGAGTGTTTGGACACGCGGAGCGGTTTTTTGTCTACCGCTCTGTTTGGAAACAAACCAGGAGGTCGAAATCGTCCTCCTCGCCGAATACGAAATTCAGCGTAATAGTACGGCACTAGGGGTCGGGCTAAGTTACGTCCTAGACTTAGGCGTCCTACCTAAGTTTGTGTGTGCCGTGGCTGGAATTGAACTCATCCCTGCTCGTCTGTGAACAGCATAGCTCATTCATGTTTGATCGAGAAATCTATCTACTATCCACGACGACATGATTATAGTTAATGTGTGAATAGAAGATAGAGATTGCTAGTATAACACGGTCAGTCATTGTAGCGTCTTCAGTTTTAAAAAGCAGCAAAACAATTTTTTAGATTGTCCAGTTTGTAGGTATGCTAGGTGAATTCAAATTTGCCATCAAACTGCATCATTTTATATATCAAATTAAACAGGCCCGTACACAGTGGGGGTGCGGGGGGTGCGATGCACCCCCCCCCCAAATTTTTAAAAGTATACAAAAAGTCCAAAAATTTCAGAATTTGCGAGCGTAGCTAGCCAACAAATCGGGGTTTTTACGCTTTTTTGGACAAAAAAGGTCCAAATTTTAGGAAGAAAGTCAACTTTTCACAAAATTTGGAAAAAAAGGTCCACTTTTTCAAAATCAGCACCCCCCCAAATGAAATCCTGCGGACGGGCCTGAAATTAAAGCCCTTGAGTAAACAAAGCCAAAACTGAAAACCATTTTTTCATAGCACTTTCCGTAGCAAAGTTACATCTTGTCAAAGATTGACTTTCATCAAAAAGTTTCAGCTTAGCAAAATTCCCCAAAGCGACATTTCGGGGTGTTTCTAGATCTTAGTCTCATTATGATAGCAGCTTTTTTAATGGAACTGCTATCCAAATCCTCTAAAATTCCATGTGCGAAAGTGACTTATCACCATAAAAAATCATATATTTGGGTCAAGTGAAGTATAGAAAACATATTTATGTACGTTTCCTTCTTCGGTCAGTTGTTTTAAATTTCTATGTAAATATGCATTGACATTGTCGGCGAATTTGACTGACTAGCAAATGTGTTAACTAAGGTTTGCCTGGGTTACCTACAGTTTGGCTTTAAGCCCTCTTTCGCAATTTTGGAAAATTGCAACTGCGCATGCTCAGACATCGTCACACAGTTCTTCAACGAGAGATAAACACGAGAAGGCTGCAGTGCGTTTCCAATGCGGTGAACTGTGCCGTTTGCATAAAAACATCTTGTACTGTAATTATGCCGATTATTTTGTCTTTATTTCTTCATGATACATTGTGAATACAAATTTAATCCTTGGTGCCATCTATGTTTTGTTGTGGGATGGGGGGGGGGGCATTATCTCATTATGTTGTGGTGTGTTTTTTCCTGCTTGGCTAAGTGCATGTTATATATTGTGTCTCTTGTATCTTGGGGCTTCATGCTTCTAGTTTTAACATAGTGCTGTTTTTGGCGCCCTCTACGGAGGCGCCACAATATAGGCATGACTTTGTGAGCTTTTGTGAAAAGCTTCTAATTTCACTCTTGCTAGATTGACTTCGCAATAGTTTTGCTAAAATTATGCCCAGCTCAGAAATAAAACCACAATTTGCTTGGATTTTATTTTATTATTGTTTTCTGATATGCACGGGATAAAGTGGTGAGCGTATATTCTTTGTTTAAAATACAAAATTAGGATTTATAAAAACACCAAATAAATCCTGACCTTTGTATGAGTTCAACCAGTTTACCGTGTGCCTTAGAACCCGATAGACGGTGACATTTGACCATACACTAGGATCCACAACATGCTCATCTATCATGGGAACAGTTCTTAAACCCTAATACATTTGTACATTCATCCTTTGTACACAAACTCATACTCTGCAACTTGAGGTCAAATTTTGCACTATGATTATGTAATTGAGGTTATTGGACTCTACCATTGGGATGAGACTCTTGTGGTCCATAGTGATAAAGATCAATTAACGAGGCGTCTTAAACTGATGGCTTTTGTTAGCTTATTAACATAGAATCTATATAGCGGTTATTGCCAAAGTTGCAATATGGTGGCACAATTGGGCGGCAAATTGCATGCAAACAACACGGCATATTAATTACACTATACATGTTCTACATTGTTGTATTTTAAAACACTGACGACCAAAATTGACGTTAATGCCATGATTTGATCATGGAGGTAGTACTAGCTACTACCTCCATGATTGGATTAAGTAAATAACTAAATCCTGTTATCTACCCAGCAATGTTTGCTTATCTTAAAATTGTAACAAACTGTAGTGTAAAATGGTGTAAGACAGAAAAGGCAAACAGACAGACATTCAGAGTTTTAAATTAGAGAGTTGACAGGAAGTTGCAAGAGTTAAATTGTTATGGATATGATTGGTGTAAGCGCGAAAATGTTGAATGTCAGATCAAAGTCATCCGAGGTGAATTAAGTAATGTCAATCACAAATTGTTACAGGTCATTTGAGGTGGACTAAGTTTATATTTGGATTGTCAGAACACCTTCCCCAATTAAACACATTTCTCTTGCATTTGATCATCTTCTACTCTTCCCTAGAAAAATCATTATAATACCAAATCTACACACCATGGAATTCACCATATCACGTCCAAGTTCACATTGGAATGAATCTGAATGAATCTTTATTTTTTTCCATAATAAAAAACAACAAAATACAAAGAAATTCAACATCATAAAAATAAAACAAGACAATTATGGAGGAGATGATCGAAAGGCCAATAAGGCCAGCATTGACCATCCCCTTACAGAACTAAATTAATACAACAACAAACAAACAGAGTTAAGCCTATCACACAAGAACAAAAACGGGGCTCCAAGAACTAGTTGTAAAATGAGATTAGCTGTGTTTTATATTGGTTTCGAAAATGTTTGATTGAGTTTGCTATTTTAAGGTTATCGTTCAGGGAATTCCATAACAGTGGGCTGGTAGTCCTGATTGAATGATCAGTGAATACTTTCTTGTTTCTTGTTTGATTATACTATTACTGTTTCTTGTGTGATAGCTATGAATATCGGATCGTTTTAGAAAGAAACTGTCAAATGAACATGGCAGTTGTTTAATAGAATATTTATACATGTATACACATAGTTCTAGTTTGAATATATCATATACATTGAGCATATTGAATTTATGAAATAGTGGTCCAGAATGGCTTCAATAATGGCTATTTGAAATGGTTCTCATGGATTGGGTGCCACATTCCTTTTTTAAAGGAATTTTTATTAAAAAAATGTTTGTACTTTTAATGTGTTAATAATCTTTGTAATTTTTATGTGTATTTATAGTGCAATACTTTGTTTATTTTCATGACCAGCTTGCAAGGGTGGGGTCCACTCATCTTTTAGATGTCAGTGCTTTATTTGCCACTTTTGTTGGGCCCTGGCAGCCCTTGCTTGCTGGTCTAATTTTGCTGTATATTTTTGTTGAAATGCCTAATGAATAATAATAATAATAATAATAATAGTATTTGATTTTAAAATACGGTATATTGATATCATGAAGAAATAAAGACAAAATAATTGGCAAAATCCCAGTACAAGATGTTTTTATGCAAACGGCACAGTTCACCGCATTGGAAATGTACAGTAGCCTCATCGTGTTTATCTCCAATTTTATCGGCAAATATTACCCATGATGCACCATGATCTGAAATTGCGAATGGGCTTTATATTTAGCTTGGCTAACATTTATGTATCTTAGCTGAAGTGTTTGCTCACTTTACCGGAAACACAGGCGCTGAAGTACAAATTCCGACCATATTATGAGTCCATTTAATTCTGCAACCTTGCATGATCAAAGATGTTTTGACAACTACTGCCAACTGCGTCGGTGATTAAAGATTTAAGAAAATCCAGTGCTGGGCAAATCAATCCATCTCCCGATTTGCAAAGGTTGACTTGTCATTGCAAACTGATGGTGATACCCTTCCGGTTCTTGAACATGTGAGCCCAGCACTACACGTGTTGATCACCTACTAGTATTTACAATGGGGACTGTGTGATGTCTGGCGATCACCGAGAAAAATTGGCACAAAATGATGTTTTTCGTGAGTAAAGTCATGATGAATTGATGAAGGATTATAGCACATGGTGTCACTAACATGTCAAGAATAATATCCTCATATTTCTGAGACAATAATTAACTTGAGCAAGAAGTTTTTATTCATATGCATGATATTGGGACCTGCATGCCAACCGTGTACATGTACCAAACAAGGTACGTTACATGAGCACAAATCCTTCCACGTTCTAACTTTCATATCACAAGCTATCGGTTGTTCATATGAAAGTTAGAAATTTTCGAACAAATTCACGTATAAACGAGATGTGGATTGAATAAGAAATTCTCTAAATTTGCATTCATTTAAGGAGATATCACTTTAAACAGCGGCCGTGTGTCCTGAACTCGCCACCCTTAGCGTTACCAGAGAAGATGATAAAAGAGGAGGTCGCTCGCTGCCCACATCAAATAAATAATGTGTGCATCCGCCTATTGATGGAAACAATGATCTAATCCGATTGATCAACTAATACGATAAGTGGCTTTATGAGTCACGACTGTCTAGCTCTAAGCGGCGCATGCCCGGATGTCAATTTGTTACGTCAGTTGACCGCGAAATATAATTTCTGTATTGTTTGGCATGACCGGCTGCTAAGTTTGACCCGAGTTCCATGTGAAAAAGACCATCACTTTTGATCCAAATAGCATTTTTGGACACATTTGGACACAAAGCGGGAGTATATGGAGAAACTGACACGAGTTTGAATTACTGATTACACTAGTTTTAAGTTTCCGTAAACAGCCGCAAATATTCAAATGATTATCATTTAAATTCCTTTTTCTTTGACCTTATATTAATTTTACTGGAAAATTAATTATGCTTGACTTTCCATAACTTAACAAAACTTTTGAATTTTTTAATGGGAGTTGCGATATATATAATGCTTTTTCATTCGTTTAAAAATCATGGTCACCCTAGTTAGTATTATTTTTTTAAAGAAAAAAAAGCAAGATTTGACTGCCAAATTGGGAATTTAACAATGTACTTCCGTGTGTGGAATATTTTCTCCACTAAGAGAACTACTGAATCAGTCGAGCGTGTGGCGGATGAACAGATTACCACAAAGGAATATTCAAGTGGTGTTTGAAGTACTTCAAACAAAGAAAAGTGAATGGAGGTTAACTGTGGGCAATCGGATTATAATGTTCGAGCGACCTCCTCTTTTCTCATCTTCTCTGGCGTTACATGACAAATATTATGAATTTTTACACCAACCGGGTTCCTAATTAGATTATCTCCACAATCACCAACCCTAAACTAGCAAAAGTATACATTTTTGGAAAGCTGAAGGCATAAGCAATTCAAATATACACATTTCAACTCATTGTATAGGGTGACCTTGAAGTTATACAGGGTGGAATAAAAAAGTAACTTCTTGCTTGACAGAGATATCATCATTTGTTTTGATTCGACTTTGGCAAAATGTAACGTCGCCACCTTTTTCTTGGTGGCGAGCTCAAGACACACGACCCAGCACTAATATGTGTGGTGCTCATGCAGGTTGTCTCACTATGTTGAGTTTATTATATTGTTGTTATAATAATGAGTTGCTAGGCCTATATGTTACGTTGATATGGTGGTTGAGTTTAAATATTTTATCATAATTATGTTGTTTTAATTAAATTTGTATTATTGCAGGGCCCCGGGTAAGACCAGCGGTTAGCTGATTCAGGCCTACCCTGAATAAAGATTATAAGTAATAATATAATAACGGTTCCTTTGTCCCACTGGCCATATACATACATGTAGGCCTATATCGCAATAAATATTTTATCTATAAATTCAACTGTATTTCTTAATCAGTTAATGGCAAAAAGTCTGGGGAAAAACAACTTCATGTCAGAATTTCGACACAGACAGTGGCAAAAATTGTTTTTGGCGGCACCAAAGAGAGGGCCGGGTGGGTTACCGGAAACCGAATTTTATTTTTAGTAGGCCCAATCAGGAACAAAAAAACCAAAACCAAAAATATCACAGTCAAAAATACTAATATACCGTACAGTATTAGCTAAGTAACCCACATTAAAAAAAAAAAAAAAAAAAAAAAAAAATTAATTAATTAATAAGAATAAATCTTCAACCAGTAAATAAACAAACTATAAAGAATATTTAATTATAATAATTACCAAAGTGAATATCTTAATATTAAAATTCTAAGCAATTTTAAATTATTAAAGGAAGTGTCCGGCAATCACAATATTATATCTTATGTTAGAAAAATAATTATCAAGCACAAATCACGTGGTTTTATTTAAAACAAACAGGCGGTATTCAAAATTCCCGCTCCGAAATTGTCTAGAGCAATGACGTCCTAATTATTCAATGAAGCCTGATGACAAATGAGCACAAATAACCATGACGTCATTGCTCTAGAAAATTTTGGCACAGGAATTTTGAATATATATCGCGTGCTGAGAGATGGCTGTTTTATTTGTTTTTATGGTTAATATGACTTTGTTTCAAATAAAACCATGTGAGTCGTGCTTGATAATTATTTTTCGGGGGCCATTTGATGACTATCATAGAATGTATAATTGAATCATATAATACATCCACCTTGTAATCAGTTTTAGACAATAGGGATAATTGATTTTAAAAGGCAATCAATGCCCAGTTCTAAGTTAGGGATGATTGATTTCAAAAGGCAATCAATGCCCAGTTCTAAGTTAGGGATGATTGATTTCAAAAGGCAATCAATGCCCAGTTCTAATTTTGAAACTCCAGGGCTCCACCATTTTTAAAACTTTTCCCAAAAAATTTGGAGTGGGGTAAAATTGGGTTGGGCTATTTCTAGAACATTGGAAAAGAAATTGTGAAAGAAGGAACCATACATATACCCAAATTAGCCTAGAAAAAGGGCCATTGATATACCAAAATTATGAAAATGCTACCCATGTTTGTGGCACGTCCCTGTATGGTTATTTGTACTGAGTACCACCTCCGCTCCATGGGACTTTTAAGCATAAACCAGATTATTTGCGGTATGAGCAAAGCTCATTGGGAGAGAGATGGACTGTTTTGACCTAAATTAGGGGGGCATTGGCTAATAAATATCCATTTATTTATATGTGGTCTGTGAGTGAAAGCCAAAAGAAGCCTCAAACATTGAATTGTTAAAGTTCTAATTTTTTCAAAATAAGTAACAAAATCATTGGTAAAAATTGAAGAATAAGGGTATGGGTAAAAGACCAAATGGAAAAATAAGGGGTCTTTGGGTGACAAGAGCATGTGTTTGGAAAAAATATGGGGTCTTTGGGTGACAGCGATGCTGAAGGGGGGTCTTAACAGCCCTACATCATGTCACCTCCAAAGTGGGAGTGCCCTGCCCCCTCAGAGTAAATCTTCATGCACCATAAAAACATACTGTGGGATAGGCTTTTACGACGGGAATTCATAACAATTCTCGCTATTAGCAATAAAGGCGCCGCCAGCGGTTTTGCGATGTAATCGTGATGTATCATGGGAAAAGGTCGACATCAAGTCAGCATAATCTGAATATTACCATGCTATTACATAGGAACACGTGACAATATTTTTTTTTTTTTTTAAAATAAAGGGGTTACACGCGAATCGATACTCTATAATACTTAATAATGTGATTTGAAATGTGCACAATTAATTTTTTCTCTATCGATTTGCATGTAATACCGCTATTATTGACAAACTAAAAATATTGTCACGTGTTCCTATGTAATAGCATGGTAATATTCAGATATGCGGACTTGATGTCACCTTTTCCCATGATACACGATTTTCCCATGATACATCACATTACATCGCAAACCGCTGGCGCCCTTATTGCGAATAGCGAGAATTAGTGGGTTTTTAGCGGGTTCGCCGTCGGACAAGTTTAGCGGGTTCGCCGTCGGACAAGTTTAGACTAAACTTGTCCGACGGTGAACCCGCTAAAAACCCACTAATTGATAAAAACATACCTTGCCCTAAATCGTTTTAACTTTTTCAGGGTTCAAAAAGTTGAAAACAATTTACACTATACTGATTTGAAAGGGTCAGTTAGAGGCAAAAAGATTAATGCTCTGCGTGCTAGCCATGCGCCTCAACAGAAAAAGTTGGAAGTTTTGAAATATTTTCTCAAAATATCAAGAGCTATCTTAAGAACTACTGAACCAATACTAGGCTTGTTTGTACTCATTTTAATGCATTTTTCAAGCGGATTCCAAATATGGTCATGAAAATTTACATTTCTGAAATTTTTTAATTTAAAAAAAAATTTTTAAACATGTCGTCTGCAGTCGACACCCGCGTGAAGAGAGTTAAAGTAAATTGCATGCATTGTATGTTATCTGTAGACTGTAAACAGGTCCTTTTGATAATACATGAGTGTTTACATGATGATAATGAACAAATATATGCAGACAGAAAATAGAACAGTTATCCATTAATAGCAACATGATTGTGTAATGACAGAAATAGATTATGGCAATTATTGCCAAGATCTACATAATGGGCTATTTCAGTTTAGCATTTTATTGCCCTTTTGGTATATCAATGGCTCCTTTTTTCAGGAAATAGCTGAGTTTTGCCTCACTGTAGCCCAATTTTTAAAAATTTTTCCCACAATTTTGGGAAACATAATTTGTAAAAACTAAGTCAATTTCAGTTAAATTTGGCAGTAAATTTTAACTTTTGGTCAATGGGTCCAAATTTCTTGAAAAATTGAAAGTGGCCAAATTCTCAGCAGTACACCCCTACCCAAACCAAATTTGAGTGCTCCTCCAGAATATATACACCCCTATGGAAGACAACACCTTAATCTCCTAAACAGGGGGTATATATTTTAAATGGAGTTGCCCATTCGTGAAACCCCATTTGAAATTCACACTCACGGTGGTTATGGATTCTGGCAGGGGGGGGTAGAGGGTTTTGCTCAAGTTTTGTTTTGGTAGGGGTGTGCAGTGTGCTGCTAAGAATTTGAAAGTGGACCCATCAATATGCCATTTTTTCAAGAAAGTTGGACCCATAGATATACCGAAAGTCAAAATTTTCTGCAAATTTAACTCAACTTATCTTAGTTTTTACATCTTTTTCCCCAAATTTTGGCTGCAGTGAGGCAAAATTTGGTTATTTTCCATGAAAAAAGACCCATCCATATACCAAAATCGCCCTAGAAAAAGAAGTTATTGATATATCAAAATGTAGAAAATGCTACCCCATATTTGCGGCAGATCCCCATATGGTCATTTGTACTAATTCCCCCCCCCGTATTGATTTCACTATGAATACCCCATTATGGGTACTATTGCCAAGATATCTAATCTTTTTTTTTAAAGTTCTCAGGATGCTCATCAGCTTTATTGCAAGGTTTTAGCATCATCGAGTAAAATGTACAAAGCTCTGCCATTCAGTTGGCCTCACTTTAGTTTAAATTGACTTGTGTGTTTCTTCATATGTTAATTTGTTTGTCTCCATGTTAGCTTTCGAATATACTCCAGACCTGAAACTTTTCCTCTTTTCAGCTGATTTCCTCATTTTATTCCTGAAATTTATGCGTTTTCTTTTATTTTCAGCCCAGTTTGAGCCATTTTACCCCAATTTTACGCTGTTTTTCAGTGTGTTTTGAGCATTTTCTTGTTTTTTCCACTTTTTTTATAAAGACCCTGTTTCAGGCCTGAGACGCCAAGTTTGCCCCTCCCCCAAATCCCAAAATGCCCTAAAATTGGGGTTTTTAATGCCTTTTTGGTCATAAAAGAACCAAATTTTGGATAAAATGTCCACTTTTTCGAAATCTGCCCGTCTAAAAGGTCCAAATTTTGAAAAAAGGTCCACTTTTTTCAAAATCAGCCCCACAAATAAATCCTATTTACAGGCCTGTGCAAACATGCAACAAATGATGATATGGGGTGATATATCCTCTGTTACATCAATAACATCATAATGAAGGCTGTAGTTCATTAATTCCAATACAAACCATTGTAAACTTTAACTAACCTTTTGACCTGGTGTATTGGGAGTATATCTACCTTGTGTACACATCTCAAGTACAAAGTTCACTGTATGTGTAATATTTGTGTACTTTGTCTAAAAAAGGAGCTAGAGAGTTTCCCAAAATAGATAAAGATATGAATAGCTAACTTGAAGACTAAAATAAGAACCCTTTGAAGTTGTTACATTGCTTTACATGCTGGTGGTGAGGTTGTACATGTGGTAGGGGTGTCAATTCTGTAGCAGGTAACCTGAGGTAGGGGTATTGTCTTTAAATGACTCAAACAAGTAAAACAGAAAAACAGGATATTTAATTTTGAGTTCTTTGAATTATTTATTAAAAATTAAAAAACAACAACAATTGAGTGTAAATTTGAAATCTGAGATAATGTTTGACTTTATGTCTTGCGTACCATTCATGACAAGTAGGCATAATCAAGCCTACATATGTAGTGCATTTCATCACGTCGCTGGGCAGCATACACAATTGCATGGCCCAGAACAACTTGGAAACACAAAACTTCTTATTTGTTTGTTTGTTACATCTGTCTGTCTGTTTGTTTGTTGGGTTATTTGTTTATTGAATAAGTTTTAATTATAATTAATTACCGGTACTATGATTGATTGACTGATATCAATCGATTGATCAATTTTGATTAGTGATTATTGTAAACAGCTGAATGGTGGAAAATTAATGCCGGAGTAGAACCAGTTTCAATAAAAATTCCTTTTAAAAAGGAACAGGGTGAGACAATGAGAAATGTTTCAAGGGGCATGCATGAGGAATTTGATATACTCATAAACTGTGGCAACACTTTGCCTACAGGTGTCAAAACCTGAAATGCCCTTCAATTTGGACTAAAACTGGTCTTAAATAATTGTTCATCATGCAAAGTAAGTTGGAAAAGGGAATAATACACAGGTATAGAATACCTTGTTATAAAACATCACAAAATATGTTTTTGTCTTGTATATAATTATACATATGTTCATTGGTGTATGGGGGTTTCACCCTTTTGATGTGTTTCTCAATAACAAAGTATTCTAGACATTGCAAACTATTCTTTTTCTGATTAGTTTACATGAGGAACAATTTTGTTGAATAGGCGGAGGGAAATAAAGAAGTTAATCATGTGAGCTTGTCATTTTACACAGGAATTACACCAGCACAACAGACAGGATTGGAACCAGTGACCTTGTGGGAGCCAACACCATGAATGGTAGCAACAAGAAGGCCAGGATAGAGACCAGTGGGGATGGTGATGCTGCCAAGTTTGAAGAGGTTTACCACACACTAGTCAATGAGATTATAACAGAGGATGAAGCTAACCCAGAAATCGCTGATGCTGCCAAGAGGTTCAGGAAAGTGAGTTTGATGTTGTTTTGGCACATTTGCACAATTTTTGTGTTTATTTAGGCCACATTAAAAAAAGGTTTCTCTCAAAGCTCCCGCGCACACCGACATCGCCAGGTTAATAATTACTTTGTACAGCAGAGACACTAAAATCAATACCGGGATCGATACGTGAATGTGCTATGCACGATTTGATATTCAGACGATAAATCTTTGGATACCGGGATAGAAAATGATGAATATCTCCCGTAATTTTTTTATTCTAAAGCCATATTTTGTTGCTTGTACTTGAATATATGTGTTGAAAGGATATGATAGTCGTTAGCTTGCGTATTGAGAAAGAACCGTGCGTATTTTGAGCTCAAAAACTGACAAAAATTCTGCTTTTATATACACTGCAAACCTAAAGTGTCTATATTTCAGCAAAACGTCTAGAATTGGTTTGGCAGTAACAATGAGGGATTAACTACCAAATATAGACACAAATTTAGACCACTATTTGGACAGTATACCTCAAATGTAGTCAGATAAATAGACTGAATATTAGACACTAAGCCCAAAACAGCATAGGGTGCATTTTACACATGAGTGGTTCTGGAATAAGAAGCAAACATGGGTATCATTATGGGCTCTTATAAATCATTGCAAAGGAGCAATTTCCAGTTCAGTGAATTGCTAGCAAACAATAAGCATGGATTTCAATGGTGTATGTTAATAGTAAAATTACTATTCAAATAATAGTATTATTTGAATAGCAATTTTACATCAACATTGAATAATAGTTAGTGATCTTCAGAAAATGCCTACAACAAAACATTTGGGCTGGTAAATTGGGAGCTAGCAGTCCATGAATGTGTCTATAATTGTGTCCATAATTTTGGCCAGTATCAGTTTAACAAAGGCTAATACCCTATTCATATCTAATCTCCAATACTAGACGTTTTGCTGAATTCTAGACGTTCTTGCAGTGTACTGGTAGGCCACTCGTGGAGGTAGTCTAAAAGCAGATGACCTCATGGCTTATACCATGCTCACTCACACACAGAGAGGTCAGTCACCAGGCTATTGTCAATAGCCTTAGTCGGATGTCGCCCGGCCCATTATGCATCTCAAAACTATTAAACAGGTCAGAACAAAATGGCCATGCGTGGCTGTGGATTCAACCTACCATGGCGATTTCTGCCATAAGATATCGGGGCGATGACACTGTGCCATGTGCATTAGTTTATTTTTAAAAAAAGAATTTTTTTCTTCTTTTTTTTTCTCAGAAAAAGTGTAAAAATTTGATCTGAAATGCCGTTTTGACAATTTGAGACCCCTGCTCTTAGATTACTTCACTTCAATACAATAGTAGCATCACTTTATTGTTCAATACAATACTTCATAATAGGATTTTGAGGTTTTTCACATTTGAAAAAGTCTTTGGAAAAAAATAAAAATACATTTCAGTATTAGTTTTTCAAGAGTTGGAAAGCTTTGAGACAAACCTTATTTTTAATTTGTCCTTAGCAGTTGGCAATCGTATGCTCTTTATGCACCCCAACATGGGAAAAAGAGACCAGGTCGGCATATCATTTTGTATAGGACCGCCCAGTGTTCGATTTACCACCTGCATGCCTGCACATATGCAGGTGACTTTGATTCTGTGCAGGTAACTTTTCAAATGTACCTGCAAAAGTGCATGTTGAATTTTAGTTGTAAATTACACAGTTGGAATCAGAAACATACAATGTGCCTCTAAATCAAGGACGTAATATAAATACCCCTTACGAAATTACACCAATTTCTACTTTTCATCTGTAAAAAAGATGATTAGTTTCAAGGCACCAACTTCTTATTTTATATATGGTTAGATTATGTGCAAGTTACTTTCACTTTGTGCAGGTAGAGATTTTCTATGTTTAATACCTGGAAGTAACCTTTTTCTGGTAAATCAAACACTGATATAAGGCCTATACAGTGCCTGCTTGGGGATAGCAAATGCAATGAAACTTCCAAACAGACCAATTTCAGCGTTTTTGTTATTGTTTTCAGTGTTTATGAGCCTATTACTGAACCAAATGGACAGAAAATGGTATAAAAACATGGTTTTTAGTGGGTTTTTTTTATCAAGACCATTGCAGTGTAGGTATGCAATGCTGGCCCGGATGATCAACTGGCTGTGGCTGTATTATAAGAGATATTCTTTAACAAAACTAGTAATTATATGGCAAATTATATTTTTTTCATTCATATAGATGCTAGATTACAACGTCCCTCATGGGAAGAGGAATCGTGGATTAACAGTGATCAATGCATTCCGACATTTAGCTCAACCTGACCAGCTCACTGATGATAATGTATTAAAAGCTATGGTGATGGGATGGTGTGTTGAATGGGTGAGTAGTACATCCCCTCCATACCCCCTAGACTATGCTATACCCTGCACACTCCCCTCCATACCCCTAGACTATGCCATACCCCGCACACTCCACTCCATACGTCCTAGAGTATGCCATACCCCCCAAGACACTCCCAAGCCACGAGAGCCACAGATTGTACATCCCTCCATACCCCTAGACTATGCCATACCCCGCACACTCCCTCCATACCCCCTAGACTATGCCATACCCCTGCACACTCCTCTCCATACCCCCTAGACTATGCCATACCCCCGCAGACTCCCCTCCATACCCCCTACATGTCAGAAAACATTTGAATTAATATATTGACTTTTGAAGACCAAGTGAGGGAGCAATCCTACATTTTTATGCTGTTAACCATGCGCTGGTACCACACACACCCCAACAAACATTCCCAAACATGTTTGGCTACAGAAGAAAAAAGAGCTATAGTCTTTCTGTTTTCAAGTTGTGAATGTACTGATTCAAATCATTTCTATTATTATCTTACAGTTACAAGCATATTTTCTAATAGCTGATGACATCATGGACCAATCAAAAACGAGACGTGGGCAGCCATGTTGGTTTAGGCAGGTGAGTCATGTATAATTAAGACTTTTGAATTGGTATACTTACATTGTGTGGGGCACTGAGAATATAAACATTATAGGTGATTTAATATGTGATGAGTACCAGCACACTTCAACTATTTTGCATCAACAAGGGACAACCATGATAGTGTAGCTCCTCATAGCAGTTAGATAATAATCATCCCCTAACAACTCCCCATTACAACTGGGTGGTGTGAGGCAAATGAGGTAAAGTGCCTCACTCACCTAAATGCACAATACATTGGCACTGCAGAAATTCAAACCCACGCCCTCAAGTTACAATTCCGGGCAGGGTCCTATTTCACTTATCAATGGGCTTCTTTGTCAAACTAAAAGAAAGGGTCAAGCCAGGGTCATGTGGTGCAATATTTGCCTGTTCGGTGAATGTGGTGCAGATGCTTGACGACATAATTCAACTTGCTAAATACACTGGCGAAGTTACGTAATAATCGGATTAACTAACATAGCAATAGGTGAAAACAATTTTTGAATATACCGCACTGCACTGATACGTTCACGCGGTACCTCTTCATTGAACCATATCATGCTGATTACTTGCACCTGTAAGATTATTATCTTTGAAAACACCAGTATTGTATTCAATCTATGATTGCAGACATACACAGGTGATGAGTGTAACCTGCTTGTAGTGCAGCGCGATATGTTCAAAATTGTTTTCACCTTTTGCTATGGTAATTAATCCGATTAATTACGTAACTTCGCCAGCGTATGGCAAACAGCCAGGGTCTTAGGCAGGATTTGAAGGTTTGGATGTGTAAATTCAAAAAACTGGATGTGTAAATTTAAAATTTGTGTACAAAATATAGGCCATGTGGGCAAAAACTTGGTGTGTATTTACAAATTTTGTGTGTAAAACACTCCCTACACGGTTGGCTGCATAAGCCCTTGCAAACATCACAACACTAAACAATTTGCATTGGATCCACCATTTAATAGCTACATATTTTTAAAAGAAAAAAGCATTGTTTTTCATATTATGTACTTATTGTATGTTGTATTCCAGCCTGATATTGGTATGGATGCCATCAATGACTCATTCTATGTAGAAGCATGTATTTATAAATTCCTCAAGAGACATATACTGAGGGGAGCCCTACTATGCAGATGTCTTAGAACTCTTCCATGAGGTAAGAAGTAATATAATAAATAAAAAGTAAATATTTATATAGCGCTTTATGCCGTAAACAGCCTCAAAGTGCTTTACATTTATGCCGAAAATGCATGTTTTTGGCTCTTTTTTCAAGAAATTAGTAAAGTAGTGAACTTTATCTTTTATCTCCAGTTAAATGAATGATTAGGATTGAGCTATGTTTCAATTGGCAGAACTTGGTAATATTTTTTCCCCAAATAAATTAGTGCTGTATTTTTATGCAATAGGGAGTTAGTGCATGAATAATAATAAAAATGATAATAATAACTTAATTTATACACGCTAAAAACATGTTCAATACAATATTGATCTTCCACGTGTCCGTGTGGATATTACTAACAAGCACAAGTTAATTTAAAAATACAATGCATTAATGTACATAGACTAAAAACTAAAATTAATACGATATTTCACTAAAAGACAAAATATATATAATAAATAAAATATGATAATACTATAGTAACCCTGCATTCTTCCTCATACAATCACACTCTCACTCCCATATACACACCCCTACACACACCCCCTCTCACCCTCTCAACACACGTCATACATACATCTTTTCACAATAAAACGTTATTATACGATTTATGTACAAGTTATATTTAAATTATTAAAACACATCATCAAGACCACTATTGCACAAAAATATACAAAATGATAAATTATTCAAAAATATTAAAAAATAAATTATTAAAACGCATCATCATAATTTAAGTTATTAAAAACACATCATCAAGACCACTATTGCAATAAAATATAATAAAAGTAGCACCTGCGTTCATCCTCATACAATCACACTCAAGCTACTACCGCCTCACTATAAAACAAAGATACACTCCACTCACCCCTCACTCACATACACACACACCCCAACTCACCATGCATAATGTCATGCCCTTTCATCTCCTCAACACGCATCATCCATACCCGTGATCCATACATCTTATATGATTTATATACGAATTAACTTTAAATTTAAAATTATTAACACATCAACAAGACCACTATTGCATAAATACAGATATTGAACAATATAAAATATGCAAAATGATAAATTATTCAAAAATATTAAGAAATAAGTTGTTTAAAATGTTTCAGGTTGCACAAACTTCTAACATCGTCATCTATCGAGTTCCACAGTTGAGCACCTCTGTAACTAAAGCTACGCTTCTTATATTCAGTATTTGGCTTATCCATGATAAAAACATCTTTATTTCTGGTGTTATAACAAGTTTCTTTTTTAACAAATCTATTGCACAGATATTTTGGTGCTTGATTGTTTACAATTTTATGCATTGTAACTGCTTCATTTATGTATAACTTTTCTTCAAGGGTTTTCCAGTTTTAAACATTTAAAGCTTCTGTACTTGACTCATATCTACTTACACCTGTAATAATTTTTGCTGCTCTGGTTTATAAGACTTGGAGTTTATTACTAAGGGTTTTGTTACATCTTCCCCAAACAACATTACAATAGTCAAAGTGAGTGGCAACAATGCTTTTATAATGTAGACACTGATGGTGTTTGGGGATACAATTAGCGGCTCTCCTTAGAAAATACAAACCAGTTAAAACTTTCTTTCTCACTTGGTCAATCTGATTGTTCCATAAACGGTTTCCTTTGATGTTTACATTAAGATCATTGTTACATAAATTTGCAAGTTTTTGTGGAGTACCAATTAACATAAAATGGGTTTTATCAACATTAAGACTTAATTTGTTACTTGCAAGCCAGTTGTCAACATTATATCATTATTCAGTATTCTAACAATATCATTAACATCTTTTGAATAAAAATAAATTGCTGTATTGTCAGCATACATGCTCACCTTTGCATTATTAACATATTTAGGGAGTTCATTAACATATAAAATAAACAATAGCGGCCCAAGTATCGAGCCTTGTGGAATTCCACAAAAACTTCTTTGGTCATTAGACTTTGATCCATTTACACCAGTTATATGAGATCTATCACTAAGGTAACTTCTGAACCAGTTGACAACATGATCATCCATACCAAAGTTTGGCAACTTATCAATTAAAATATTGTGATTCACGGTGTCGAA